>NC_041380.1:432993782-433159908 GCF_002162155.2 Triticum dicoccoides
GACTGACCCAAAAGTCGATTCAGTCGACTGAAGTGTAGCTAAATAGGAGCAGCATCGCAAGCAAGAGCGAGAGCGAGAGCAGCAGCGCGAGCAAGAGCAGACTAGGCATGGGACCGAGAGCAAGAGCAGAGCAGCAGCGCGAGCGAGAGCTAAAGCAGCCGCAGCTCCTACTGATGTGGACGTCGCCGCTGAGGCAGCGACGCCGTGGAGGAAGTGGCCAGCGACGCCGCCGTGGATGGAGCCGTGCCGTGTCGGCTCAGGACCGAGCGCCGGCAGCACCGTGAGATCGAATCAAGAAGAAAATGTGGCGATTAGTGTACAACCTCTTTGGTGGCGCCGATTAGGCCACAGCTTCATCCGAGGAAACGGTGATGAAGATGCTCTCCTAGTGGTGTAGGTGAAGACGGCGGTGTGGGAATGGAGGTGGCGTAAAAGACGAGGGGAACGTCGGGGCAGCTCCTTGGAGGTGGAGGACGGGGTGGCTGAACCGGCGGGACGACCAGATCAATGACGGATCCTCATCCGGTATGGTGGATGAGGGACGTCGAGGTGTTGCTGTGGACGATGTCGTCAGGGAAGAGGCTCCGGCTGGGTGGCGGACGAAGGAGGGTGTGGGGCTTCGCGGGTTTTGCCGGCCTCGGTGTACGAATGGGTGGGCGGATGGGATGGGAGTGGGGGAACCATGGCTTAGGGGCGCGCTTGTCCGAAATGTGGGGTAAGTTACGAAAGTACCCCCACTGATTTGAGGTGGTTTTTTTGGTTCAGGGGTATCACGGGCATTTCACGTGTCGGGATTTCACAGGAGATGGGAGTTTTTGCACGCGTTGTAATTTTGGAATAGCAAGGCGCGGGTTGAGATGGAGGGAGTTGTCGGAGCACAATGAGACAAAGATATATCTTAAATATTTCGGGCTAACAAGGCGCGGGTTGAAATTTCCGGACAAGCCTAACGTGTACTGTACCAAATCAATTCGCACTACAAATGTCATTCAAAACTTTGAATTCATGTTATGGTCAATTAAAATATTTTGCTACGTGTATAATGCATGCAACCTAGTACTCAAATGAACGTTTTAGTGCATTCCAAACATATATACTACCGTTTCAATATTAACTAAATTTGAATTTGTTTCTCTATTTGAATAAGATCTACAATAATGATTGTTTTGAAGTCAAAGCATTTGAATTCGTATCTCTGTTTTAATAAGATCTACCATCATCATTATTGTCAAGTTAAACTATCATTTGTGTATTGTCTTCACAGCACACCACATGATTAGCCTCGAGTTACATATGAACTATGTGTACTATATGAACTCACACTCGATTTTTTGAATCCACTTTATGTTGATTCCAAATCATAGTACATTGCAAGCTCTAGCTAGATCTTCACAAACTAAACCATGTCTCATATGTATAATGTGTTTGTCACATTATGTATGGTGCCCCGCCCCCTATGCCTACAAGTATTTAGATGTGAGATGCAAACACCACACATTACAATAAATTCAAATAAAATGTGATAATGTTCGATATATAGTATTGTTTAGATTGTTCGTTATTTAGTTGTAAGCTGCAAACGCCACACATTATCACAAATTCAAATAAAATGTGAGATTGTTCGATGTATAGTATGGTTTAGATTGTTCGACATTTAGCTGTGAGTTGCAAACGCCATGCATCATCACATTATGGTATAACATGTGCAAAACCACAACACGCGTATCACTGCTATATTCATGCATGCATATGTTTAAAACACTATGATCTCCTATTCAAATATATGAATCCACTTTCATATCAAATTATGATCTTTGTTAGTATCTTACACCCACACAATCCTCTAACCTTTGTAGCTACCACTAGCTTTCTCTTGTGCATGCACACGCCCTCCCCCTCCCTCAGCATTCTATCCATTGCGCACATTCATTTTCTTATTCTTTAGGTCGTTCTCCCACAGTCTCCACAACTCCTTTTCGACACACACCGATCGATAAACCTCTCTAGCGATGGATACCTACAACATACACACGCACCTTCAATCTCCTCCTTTATGTGTCCTTGCCTCATGTCTCTCGTACAGTCCCACACACATGTAAACGCTCGCCCCTCTTTCCATCGATCTCACAACCGCACACTCCTCCCCCTATCTAGCTAGTCGCTGGGCCTCTCGCACCACCTACTAGCTCCATTCTCTCTGTATATCCGTCTCGCCGGGCCTTATTTGCCTCTAACAAATGGACGTACACCGACAATCTCCCGCTATACATATAGTTAGCTAGGTCCTTATAACTCATTTTTCCCCATGCGTCGATCGATCTACCTCATTAGTTATGTCTCTCCCTTCCTCTGGCAAACAACAATTGATCTACCGATCTAGTTAGGTTTGCTTACCAAACACATGGTTCCCCTTCATCATCCATCGATGTGTCCCGACAGATCTATCACGCACAGGCACACACAGAAACACATCCCCACTCTTATTGATAATACTGCAGTTCCACCCTCAGTTTGTCTAGTAGGCCTCTCCTACAATCTTCGAGAAGCAACTCCATCACCCATCCAGCACTCTACCCCTCTCCCTCCCTCTCTCTCTCTCCTCTCTCTCTGTCCCATCCTATTTCCCGTCCTTCAATTATGTATGGATGTCGACCGATCTCCCTCAAGACATAGCTGGGTCTCTCCTTCTCAACACATATACGAGTCGTTCTACCTCTATAGTTAGGCATCTGCCTACCCCTCCCCCCCACACATAATTTCGATGGCTCTCTTCATCGATCTCGCACCCACCCACTTGATCCTCTCTTCGACTCTATCGATATCTATGACCCCTCCCTCTCTTCTCGTGGATTGCCCGACCCTCTATATATGATATGGATAGGCCTCCAATTTACACACATTGCATGCAAAATTTTGTTTGAGATGTCATCGACACATATTCCCACAGATACATTCACGAAATCAACCTCCCCCCCCCCCAAAAAAACAAAAAAACACTCATGAACGCACAAGCCATTTGTCTAGGTTTGTATCTCTCACACACACCCACGTAGGTGGGAGACGTGCACGAAGAGAAGAGGTGCACGCACAGCGCACGTACTCCCGTCTCTTTCCCAACCACACCCGCGCGGGTACACGGTGGAGCTCATTTTTGTATGAAAAGGCAGCCCACGTGGTAATTTGACACATGTACTGGTTGTCCACTAGATGGAGGAGGATCATCTACCATGGGTGAACAAACAAATTGCGACTTGACACGTTATGATAAAAAAGAGGCAAACCATGTGGGGCCTACCTTAGAGGCAAGGCTCTATACACTGGAGTACTTTTGATGTGTCCCGTCAACTCGTAGAACAAGGAAAAGCTTGCTTGTACACCGTCTCCCCCGCCCACGGGCGCGGTGGCTCGCAGGATGAGGTGAAGCTTGCTTACTACACCTTACGCCCGCTCCCTCACCCACGCGCGCGGTGGCTCGCAGGATGAGGAGAAGAAATTACTAGTACTCCCTCCGTTTACTCCTCGTCCCTACCTTGGTTAGAGAGATTATCATATTGTTGGAATATATGTCCTTTAGTAGATTTCAATATGAACTACTAGTACATACTCCAAACACTGATGTATATAGACGTATTTTAGAGTGTAGATTCAATCATTTTGCTCCATATGTAGTCCATATTGAAACGGCTATAATAGTACGCACTCTCCCTCGCCCTCGACCCTTGCCACGTGGTGGGCGTGCAGCAATTCATTCGGTCTCATATATCCAAAACGATATATACTGCAGTACCATTATTGCTCGACTTCCCGAAGAGGCGAAGAGCCAATCGAAAGGTTAATAGTTTGGAGATGCCAAGCGCAAGGTTTATAGGAGAACGAGTAGTAGGTGTCGTGTCATTTATAAATAAAGTTGTAGTGTGTGGTGGGCCATGTAATCATTGAGCCTGCGTGTTTTCACTGCTCTTGCACTCCTCTGCCGTAAGAATGGAGAAAATTGTAATCTAGTAGTACCTCCTTTTGCCGAAAGCATGGGACATCCAACAGTCCTACCACCTCAGTAATAATGACCAATGAGCCGTCAAATCATAGAGACCCAGCAGTAAGTTGGACAGATGAAGCAACCATCACTCTTGAATCCGCTTCTCCCTTCAATGCAGGCGCCAGTGAGAGGTCACGTCCGCTCTGCCCGGGCATGAATGCGGCACCGATTCTTTGGAGCGGCGCTGACCGTTTCGGGCAGGAAGCACGCGGGGGCGATGGAGGGGCTTTGGGTGGGCCAGGCTGGTCAGGAGCGGGCGTGGCAGTTGTCCGCTTGTACCTACCGGACGCCTAGAAACAAGAGGGTGCACTGACTCTCGCAGCTAAAATCGTACACTACACACCATCTCTTTTTAGGAGTAGGTCGATCTATCGCTCTCTCTAACACACACATGTTGTTAAACACACACACGCACACGCACACGCACACGCAGGTTCATAGAATAGGAAAACCATGCAAGTGCGAAGCCACAGGAAGTGAGATACAAATGGAGTACGTACAAGAAGAGAAGAGGTGATGAGTATTCCATCAAACCTGGACTGAGGAGTAGTACTCCCTCCGTCTAGGTGTTAAGTCATCCTACGGAAATCAGATATTCCCAAAATGTTTAGGCGTCGTCCATTAACTTCGCATCTCAATCCCCTCCTGGCCTCGTTGCTAGCGAGCGTTGTTAGTTAGGGAGCATTTGGATCCTTAGCAAGAACAGCTTATAGCATAGCCGGACAATGTTATGCATTTGGAACTGTTAAAATATGTTATCTTTTGTGGGCCAGCTAGCTTGGGTGGGCTAGAAAAACCTTGCTAGCTCAAGAGAGCCAGATCGGCTCGCTTCCGATGGCAAACTTTGCGTAGTAGTAATATAGACTAGTAACATATGCATGTTGTACTAGTCCAAGTTACTCACCACTATGACCAGCCTAAGCAATGTAACCAAATGCTCCTTACTCTTCCTTGTTATCTCCCCCGGAAACCCAATGCATGGAGCGCAACTACGCATTGATCAGTCAAGAAATCAAAGTCGGCTTGCATGCGAGTTAATATGTGGCCCTGCATGGTAGCTAAAATGACATCTCTAAGTTGTTTGGATTAATTGTTGCGTTTAGAGACAAAAATCAGGGCTTTGATTGGAGGAATGACTGGTCAAGTTTCTCCTTCTCCTCCAATATGCTTGCACCTTGGTCCCGCTGCACCTTCTAACGTGACTTATTACACCAAGACGGAGGGAGTCGTATGAGATACGGTGGCACACTGACTTAGGTCGAATACAAGTGCCCAAAATTGTGTGCATGTTATGATAAGGATTCATTTAAAATAGTATGTGAGCGAACAGAGGGATCAATTGGACAGTGTTCCTGAGCAGTAGCGAGATGTGTGAGGTAAGATACACCATTGGCGCTTTTAATTTTTCTTATTATTTTGTTTGTTTCACCCTCTGACTGGTGGGACCCAACGTACTACGTGGAGAGAGGTAACGTGACTAAGGCTGCATTATTTCTGCACCACTGTGGATAGTCTTACCACCAAAGACACATGACACGATTATGATTTAAATCCCAATGACTCCCACACACACAAAAACATGGTATGCTTGTCACATGAATGCAGGAATGTATACAAGGTTATTTTCCTCTCGTTGAACATAACGGTTGTGTAGCTGGTTAGCCTGTTCGCTCATCAAACTTGAGGTCTCGGGTTCGATAACTACACTTGAGCATAATTCGTGCCAGGAGGATTCTTTGACTAGTCAAAATGGATGGATACGAAGCTATATGATCTCGTAGTGACCGTATAATCATCTCATCACGTATAAGCTGCAGCCCCGACGCTTGTTTTCTAGGGTTTGCACTCTTCACACTCTCTCCAGTATATATATACACGTTGGGGCCTCAGCGCTTGTAGTTTCCCTCTTCACACTCTCACCCTCTCCAGATCTAAACAAGAATTTGGTGGCCTCTCTCTCTCCCCTCACTACTGGTCTGCTTGTAGTTACTCTCTTCACACTCTCTCACCCTCTCTAGATCTAAATAAGACTTCGTTGGCCTCTCTCTCTCCCCTCATTGCTGGTCAAAGAGCCGGCAGGATCCGTCCACCAGGAAGGGAAGGAGGCTTAACACTGTCGCCGTCGACGAGGGAGGGAATCCACTACCAGCGTAGTTGTTCACTTTCACCCAGTGGCGGTTTTGGAGGGCCTTCGACCCCTTCTTCTTTGCCGCCGTACATAGTGTGGGTCAAACAGCCTCCGATCGCCCACCGAACCACACCCCAAGAACCTTAAGGTATAATTTACTTATTCCACATGCATTGCTCTAGCTACATGTGGGCTTTTTCTGCTTCTACACTCGAATCTAGGTGTTGGATCAAACAGGAAAGTAGTGGGGAAAGTTGTATACCATGAATCTAGGACGTGGTTCAAAGAGGAAAGGAATGGGGGAAAGTAGTGGGAAAAGTTGTATAGCATGAATCTAGGACGTAGTTCAAAAAGGAGATGAAGGGGAAAGTAGTGGGGAAAGTTGTATCGCATGAATCTAAGACATGGTTCAAAGAGGACAGGAATGGGGGAAAGTAGTGGGGAAAGTTGTATAGCATAATCTAGGACGTGGTTCATAGAGGAAAGGAAGTGGGGAAAGTACTAGTACAGACTGGCTATCCAACACCTACGTTGGTCGAAAAGGTAAAATAATGACAAACGCAGTACGCACATCTGTAACGAACTGGTCTTTTGTTTTGGGGGACAAGGTTGTAGTGTTTGAGCAGGACTAGATTTGCTGTGCTCACATAGGGAAAGGTGTCTAACAATAACAAAACTGGGACAAACACAAATGTGCTCCTTGGTTGTTTGTTCTTTGTTGCAACAGGCTGTGCATCACCCCAGTACATCGGTAGATGCACATGCTGCTTGTGCATCCACTGTCTCCTGCAACTCTTTAGTTGTTGTTAATCTAAGTCCCTGTTTGGTTAAAAACTCCCTAGTCCCTACCTGCTTGGTTCCAGGGACTAAACATGGACTAGAGGTTATTAAATGACATGCTAAAATACCATGTTACCCCTAGTAATGAACTAATAGAGACAAGGTGTGATGCGTGGCAGGGGCAACTGTTGGAAAAAGTCCCAAAAAGACTCTCCCTCAGGGTCTTCTTTCTTTAGTCCCAAATGCCCACTTTTAGTTCCTAAAAAGCCCCTCCTGTTAGGTTTAGATGGGACTGACATGGAGTTTATTTAGTCCCTCCACCAAAATGTCCCTGTAAACAAGCGCCCTCTAATAATGCCGCTGGAAAATTGATGCAATGCCACAGTTAAAAGCAAATTACATGTTTAACGAATTTTATTGTTAATATAATCTCTCTGTTAATATTAATCAATGCCACCATTTGAGAAATGCTACTGTCTTGCTTTATTTCCCATTTAGATAAGGTAGATGCTTCTTTTTGTTGGCTTCTGTGTCATCCACCATTATTGACCACTAGTTGTTTCCTTTGCACCTCTATGTAAACAAGGTTATCTACTTCACCTCGTTGCCATTGTGACCTTTTGTTGCACTTCACAAAACACTTTTGTTTTAAGAGTGTTTTGTGCAGTTCAACCAAAGTGTCACACCGACAACGTTGCTTGATTGCTTGATCTTAGTGGAACTGCACAAGAGGAGATCTTACTTCCTATTCATGTTGGCAAATTTGGTTCAGATCTTCTTCTTGTGAGTTGTTTGAATTCCGCATCATGAGAGGTCAGTACTAGCCTTCTTTCACATGATTCTGCGGTGTGCTTTCATATGTTGTGCTACTTGTACGGTAATGTTGCTTAATTTTAGTGAACTGCACAAATGGAGACAAGACTTCCAATCTGTATGTGCACCGCAATATCCCATTGAGGTAAGATAAGGATATTTCACAACTGTTGGCTTGTATTTTGCCACTTTCATCAGAAAATTGATGGCATTGTTTAGTGCTATACTTGTGCAACCTAATTGACATGCCAAATCTTACATTAAAGGTGAAGCTTGTCTATTATTGAACCAAGTGATGAAGGGGAAGAACAAGCGGAAGAAAAAGAAAAAACAACTCATGGTGCTGTAATGAAGCACTAGAACTGTGATGACACAAGTAATGATATAGTTTTGCATCTTAATTTATTTCTATGGCTGGAACGAGCAATTGTTTTTCCACTAGTTTGATGCCACTCTTAATGTAATACGTAATTATCTCTACTTGTGCAAATAGGGATCTTCTTTGAAGATACCATATATTTTAGTGGAACTGCACAAGAAGATGTAGGAAACATTAATCTAATCGAGGAGTATATAGTAAGCATGGCCACCACAGTAGATAGCGACAGATTGTTCCGGAGAAGTGCTTCATCTGTATTCTCTACACAATAAGCCCCCTGACAAAGGTTAGTACTCGCCCACTGATTTCATCCATATGATTGAGCTTTGTCATCTCTATTGGTGTTGTGTTGCTGTTTAGATACTGTCATCAAAAAGTGGTATTGTCCTTGAGAAGTGCTTCATTTGTGTTGTTTTAAATATTTCCTTTCCTTTTTTTCGAGAAAACAGGGACGCTAGCATTTAGTTATCCTCTTGTCTTTGCACAACAGGATCATCCTCCTCTGAAGAAGAATATGGAGTACGTGAGGTGACTAGTTCTGATTATGCCAGGATGAAGAAGCCCTGTCTATCTTCTCATCAGAAGGAGCACTTGAAGGATGGTTACATTACCCCCCACAAGACCAAACTAACTTCAGCTCAGGAGGACTGACAAATCTCCATTTTCTTGCTGTGATGCGCGAGTACAATGTTGTTCTAGGATTCTTTCTGGTGAGTTCCATTTTTCTAAAAGTGTGCTCTACATGGACCATGTAGGTGCCTGTTTAAACTGTCAATTCATAGTACAGTTTTCTTTATACTAATCACTTTTTTTGTATTTGTGCAAACAGGGGTGATCAGCTTGATTTCAATGGTAACTGCACAAAATGTTCATGAATACATCGAATCATTCATTTCCACCACAAGAAAGGAGGTGTCGATAAGTTCAAGGCGTTGCAACATATAAGGGCGAAATCGTACAAGCTACGCACGAATTTGGTTGATTTTGGTGGAACTGCACAAAAAGAATAGCTGGTTTATTTAGCACGAGGTGCCATGTCAATGTCCGAACTGATGGCAAACCCTACCCATTCCACAATCGTAGGCATTTGAAATTTTGGAATGTGAAAACCTTGTCAAATTTTGCTCATTGATTTTAGCAAGAAGACATGCGCTTGATATTTTCGAATAGGACGCCCTTTGCTGTCAGCAGCGTCAATCCATTTTTTCTTTATTCTTTAGTTGTGAAGTAAATATTGGCTATGACATGTGAATCACTGAGATGCATAATCATCGACTGTTTTGAATGCTCTCTATGAATTGCCAGGCCTGTGTGTTTGATTGCAATGTACAGGAATGCTAAAAAGCTGCTCAAACTCTTTGTACTCCTTCTGTTCCTTTTTTACCTCGCACATTGTGAAAGTGCATACTTTTTTCTATAAGATTGGTCAAAGTAGAGATACTTTGACTACAGAAAAAACTTGTATGCAGACTAGAAAGGACTGGAGGGAGTACATGTGAAGCTGCTGCAAACGGGGTGATCACCCTGGGAATAATGCTAGTACGTATTGTTTTGCATGTTCATCCAATGCCAGTGATACAAGAATTCGAACTAATCAAAATAAATCCATTCATACATGGTCGGATTTCATATAAACATGCCGGGTTTCATTACATTTCATACATTCTTCAACTAAAAAGGCGTGCGCTAGAGGTATAATTAATTAACCGAAGCTACCCACCTGTGTCCGGCTGAGCCGAACAGAAGCTTCAGTGACTTAACTGCAGGTGCACTTGCGTAACTAACATGTGGCCCAGATGCCTGTTGTGCCCACGTGTCAGTTAGCCAACTGCACCAGCAGTTAAGCAGAAGCAGGGTCCTTCTCCAACATAGCTCTCCGACTCCACGTCGCCACCAAGAAGCTAACCGGCCGTCAATGGTCAACCCGCCTAGGTTGTCATAGCGATTAGGGCAACTAGGAGCCCATTGATCAGGATCCCCACATGACAAACACCTTTCTTCTGTCATTCTTCTTCTCGAAGTTCGTGTGTTGCACAACCATGTTCTTCCCATCAAACTTTCCCTTGTTCTTGAACTTGTGGGGCTGGAAGTTCTTCCTATGTACCAGACTGGCACTAGATCCTCCCTCAATTCCTCGAGCACGTGTGTCCTTTGTTCTCTCCTTTTCTTCCACATCAAGAGTGCCAATGAGATCCACGAAGGAGGAAGCTTAGTGATGATACCTTCGGCAACAAACTTGTCCGGTAGCATATAACTGAAGTGCTCAAGTTATCTAGCAAATGACTGTATCTCATGAGCTTGCTCAACCACGGAGTGCTCTTCAATCATCTTGTAATCATAGAATTGCTCCATCATGTACATCTCAGTGCCAGCAACTGGAGGGCAGTAGCGGTGGCCTTACTTGGACCTGAGCAGCGGCGACCTACCGTGTTCTATTCTTCCTCGTTTTCTGTGTGGCATGGCCTCGTTGGCAGCGGGGTGGGGCCTCGGCGGAGCCGGCAATGTCCTCTGTCTCGTTCCCGGCGGGCGGCGCCTCGGCGGAGCGGGGGAAATCCCCCCCCTCATTGCCGGCGGGGTGGGGCCTCGGCGGAGCCGGCGGTGTCATCTGCCTCGGCAGAGCAGGGCCTCGTCGACGCCAGCGGAGTGGGGACTCATCGGTGCCGACATTGTCCTTTGCCTCGTCCTCGGTCTCGCCAAACAGCGCCTCGCCCAATTCATCGCCCTCTTTGTAGGCGGCCGTAGCCTCCGCCACCCGCATGCGGTACCGCCAGCACTCGAGGCGGCCCTCGCGGGCAGAGCTGTACGAGTCGAGCAGTGCCTCCTGCTACGCCCGCTCCGCGGCGATCTTCTTCTCCGCCTGCAGGTGCTCCTGGAGGAGATGGTGGTTGTAGGCGGCGTCGGGATGCGCCTCCCAGAACTGCTCCTCGCGCTTCTGCCTCACCGTGTCCATATATTGGGCACGGGCCTCGTCGATGGTCATGGTGCAATGCACCAGCGAGGATGGCGTGGAGGAGGGGGCTAGCGCCGGATCGTCGACTACCATGTTCTCCATTGGGACATCGTCGTCCTCCGGCTGCTTGCCGGCCAGCCAGTAGGCAGCAATGGCTGCCATCTCCTTGTGGTCCGTCGTCCGCCCGTCCCGAAGAGCGCTGGAGCACAAGGAAGCCATGGTGGGAAGTAGTGGTCTGGACAGGAGAATAGGAACGGATGCGGATGACTACGGCTATGGCCGGTGCAGCAGTTTATATAGCAATGGTGGGCGGCGGAGGGATGGACATGTGGCGCCGAAGTAGCCGCCTCGGCATCCATGTATCATTAATGTGGGCAGCAGAAGGACGGACGGATGGTACTTGTGTTGTTTGAAGGCGGAGCAATCGCATGCACTGGGAAGCGGGGCGGGCGGCGCTGACCGTTTTGGGCGGAAAGCACGTGCGGGCGAGGGAGGCGGTCTGGGTGGGCCATGGCAGTCAGACTCGTGCTTGGCAGCGGGTCGGTCCAGCAGCTGGACATGCTGGCTCGCCAGCTACCTCGCCGAGCTAAGCGACGAAAATCAGACGATGGACGTAGCTTCCGACCAGGAGCCGGCGCCACTGTCCAAGCCGGTTCATGCCGTGTTCACCATAGAGCAGGTGCGGCCGCACTTCGACGCCCTAATGGCGGAAGAGCTACCAGCATAGGAGGACCTGTGCTGCAACCTCCGTCTCCTCAACGAGCACCGGTGAACAAGTGAACGACAATGTCGTCGCGGACATGTGGCCCTATGATCCTGGCTTCCCGAATGAGCAACGGGCGCTGTATCAGACCATCCGTAGGGCCCGCGAGGCCATCTCCGTCGTCCTTCGAGTTGTTGCGCTCGCCGTGGCATCGCCATCTCGCGTTGTCAACATGGTCAACAGACATGAGGATGAGGAGATGACTTTACTTGGAGAGGGTGACAGTGGGGACCCACCAGGGCCATAGCCGCACGTATGCAAGTGCCTCCTTATTAGTATATAAAACTACAAAAAATTTGCTTCCTCCTGGTTTCCTGACATCACGGTCCCACACCATTGTCAACCTATGTAGTCAATAAACGAGAGAATTGCACAAGAAGTGGCCGACAACTGGGACCAAGCAGCTCAAGCAGTATTTGTGTTTTTGAGGTGTGAGCACTTCAGAGTTTTTCCTGAGCGATGTTTAGCCCAGATATTAATTTTTCTCCTCTAAACAACAACGAAAACATCGCTGCAGCTATTAACTAGGCAGGCTATGGCCCGTCTAGCCTAGGCTAGATATCCAGCCCAGATCTTAATTTTTTCAAGCTGAAAATGGCTATTCCAGCTATACTTTTTTTAGGAATACCCAGGCAAGGTCAAGTTGTTATTCTCCGCCCCACTGTGCTGCAAATCTTTCCTAGGAGGGATGCATTAGGCTTAACAAGAAAATGGGCTTTAAGAAATAATAAATGGGATGTAATTATAAAAACTGGGCAGTAACTATAAAAATGCACCAAACACGTAATTACTTTATAAAATATTATTTTTGGATATTGAAAATTTTCATTTCATTAATTGTTGCGAGCGCAATGTTTCGTTGGATTTTTACGTAATATAAATTTATATTGAAATTGTATTTAATCTGACTAGAAATTTCGGGATAAAAATATTTTGGATCCCATCAAAATGTGGGAAAATTTATTGAATTCTGTTTTGAACGGTTGGTTGAAATGGGTTGTACTTTTAACAAACTGTAAATGGGTTGTAGTAAATTCCATGAGAATTCAGAAATTAGCTGCACATTCTTACAAATTTCAAATGGGCTATAACTTCTCTGCCACACACTTGTGGCCTTACTAAGTTGACGCGTCCCCTAAAAAAAGAGTTGATGTGTATGCAAGGCTTTGTCAACTTATAGTCAACACACGGTTCTAGCAGCAGTGGTCGTTGGATGTCCATCCAATGGATGCCGTGCTTCTTCTTCAATCTCGGATATTCTAGCTTCACCCGCCCAAAAAATGATTTCTCCCCCCTGACATCTGGGGTGCTACCGTTTCGGAAGCTGATCTGTGGGCCTACTAAGTTGACGCGTACCAAGGGCTTTGTCAACTTAGTGAATATAAATGATTCTACCTGCAGTGACCGTATGATGTCCATCCAATGGCCATCATGCTTCTTCAACCTCTGGTCTTCTTGCTCTAGCCGCCCAAAGCAGCGCCAGTCGTGCCGCCTACTCCTGCCTCCCATGGTCGGCTGTGATGTCGCGTAGGCCCCACCTCCCATGGCATCCCTCCGATCACCCACACCCCTAGTTATTCTGCGGCGACGGCAGCCTCACACCATAGCCGAACCAGTGAACCCTCGTACTCCTCTCTGCGTGGGCATCCACCGCCGCGTCTTCCCCGGCTTCGCGTCGTCCCCTTCCTAGGCCTCGCCGTCGTCCACCGCCCTGGTGCTCTCGGCGAGGCGTGGTCAACATGGTCAAGGAACAACTTCCATCGGAAGAGTACTGTACGTGGAGAGGCTGACAGCTGGGTCCACGGCAGCCGCAAGGAAGTGCCTCCTTATTACGTGGAAAATAATTATTCCTCCACCTAACAGTAGGGACCCACCGGGCGGGCCACCGTATTTGGCGAAAAAACGTTTCCCCCTGACTGCTGGGATCCACCGGACGGGCCAACATATTTCACGAAAAAAACGTTCCCCCCGCTGTCAGCTCGGACCCACCAGAGGTGCCTTCTTTTTACGCATAATAAAATGAATACTCCCCCTGCTAATTGGGACCCACCTTGGTGGGAGGCTGACTTGTTGGCCTACTAAGTTGACGGGGACGGAGTGCTTTGTCAACTTAGTCAATAGTCAATATGAACGATTCTACCTCTAGTGACCGTACGATGTCCATCCAACGATCGTAGTGCTTCTTCAACCTCTGGTCTTCTTGCTCCAGCCGCCCAAAGCAGCGCCGGTAGTGCCGCATGCTCCTGCCTCCCGTGGCCGGCCATGCTGCCGCAGAGGCCTCACCGCACCCTACTATTCCCACCGCTGGCCAGGCCCTGCGGCGATGGCAGCCTCACACCGCAGCCGAACCAGTGAACCCTCGTACTCCTCTACGTGTGGGCTTCCACTGCCGCATCTTCCCCGGCTCCGCGTCGTCCCCTTCCTAGGCCTCACCATCGTCCACCGCCCTGGTGCTCTCGGCGCGGCGTGGTCAAGATGGTCAAGGAACGACTTCCATTGGAAGGGTACTGTATGTGGAGAGGCTGACAGCTGGGTTAACGGCGGCCGCAAGGAAGTGCCTCCTTATTACGCGCAAAATAATTATTTCTCCACCTGACAGCAGGGACCCATCGGACGGGCAACTGTATTTCATGAAAAAAACATTTCCCCCTGACTGCTGGGACCTACCAGCTACATCTTCGCATGCAAGGAAGTGCGTCCGGGCAAAAAAACGATTCGCCCCCCTGACTGCTGGGACCCACCAGGTACATCTTCACACACAAGGAAGTGCCTGACAGTCGGGACCCACCTGGTCGAATCGTATGTAGCGTTGTCATTCTGGTCGTGAACGTGTACGTACATATTGGTCGATGTGGAGGCGCGCACGTGTCGTAGTAGAGGCGCGCACGTAGCATGTACACGTACGTACAGTGGCCAGTGTGCAAGAAAGAAAATACGACCACATACGTACATACGGGCAGGGTCTTGAATGCCTACTCGCACATACGTGCGGCCAGGGCTCGTGTACATGGCTGGGTCGGAACGGAGAAACTATGTCATCGTCGTGTTCATGGGGAGCCAACCGGCTGGGTCGGAACGGAATGCGTCGTCGTGTTCATCGGGAGGGCTTGGACAGAACAGCCGATGGAAACGAGGCCTGGCGTACCACAGAACGGAGGAAACAGCCTTGTGTTCGACCGGCCACGTTTGACACGGTATCCTGTTCATCGGGAGGGGTCTGGCGTACCGCAAAACGGAGGAAACGGACCTCCTATGATCGAAACAGGGGTCCTGTTGATCAGGAGGGGTGTGGCGTACCACAAAACGGAGGAAACGGACTTGTGTTGGAGCACTACGGTTGAAACGGGGGTCCTGTTCATCGGGAGGGGTGTGGCGTACCGCAAAACAGGACTCCACGGGATACTGTTCATCTCCACTGTCGACCCCCTCCAGCCTCCATGGGCTACTGTTCATCCACGTCGACCTCCTCCAGCCTCCACCTACGACTGTTCATCCACGGGCTCCTGTTCATCCAGCCTCCACCACGCGCTACTCCACCGGCTACTATTCAACCAGCCCTCTCCACGGGCTCCTGTTCAACCACTCCTCCACGGGCTACTGTTCATCCATCGCTCCACTGTCTACTGTTCATCCATCCCTCCACGGGGTGGTCCTGTTCATCCTGTCCTCCACGGGGTCCTATTCATCCAACCCCAACCGGCTCGATCAATCAGGGTCATGTTCATCCAGAGGCAACACCACGGGGTCATGTTCATCCACCCCCACCGGGAACTGTTCATCCACCCCCCCAGCAACGCTCACTGTTCATCTAGAGGTAGCATCGATTGGCTTCAGTTAGCGGCAGTAGCGAAGGAATTGCTCGATCGGGCTCAGTTAACAGCCATTGATCGATCGCTCGGGTTCAGTTATAGCCCAGTGCCTCGCACCCACGCGTGTGCGTGTACGAGAGAAACGCACATCGCTCGGCCCCGACCACCCACCGTAACCGGGAACACCCTGATATTTTCCTCGCCCTCGCTTCTACCACGGTTTTTTCGTCATGGACATCCCAAAGAATGTCATGCAGCTGCATCTCCGACCCTCCCAGGACGAAAAGCCCATTTTCTGTCATGATTTTGTGTCATAGAAGTAGGACCCCACCACATCTATGATGATACCAGGTTTTGTCACAATTATCGTCATAGAAGTGTCATAAGTATGACAGAAAAAAATTGCGTTTGGCCCGAAATGTCATGGATGTGTCTTTTTTGTAGTGCTTAGCCGTGTGTGGTGCCCCCCTCCACAGTTTACCACCCCGGTCATATTGTCATAGTGCTTAGGCGAAGCCCTACGCTGATTACATCACCAACACCGTCGCCACGCCATCGTGCTGAAGGAACTCTCCGTCGACCCTCAACCGCATCAAGAGCTCGAGGGACGTCATCCTGCTGAACATGTGTTGAACACGAAGGTGCCGTAGGTTCGGTACTTGGATCGGTTGAATCGTGAAGATGTTCGACTACATAAATCTCGTTACATAATGCTTCCGCTTCCCGTCTATGAGGGTACATGGACACACTCCCCCCTCTTGTTGTTATGCATCTCCTAGTTAGATCTTGCGTGATTGTAGGAGATGTTTTGAATTACTACATTCCCCAAGAGTGGTATCAGAGCCAGGTCTATGCGTAGATGATATATGCACGAGTAGAACACAAAGAGTTGTGGGAGATAATAGCCATACTGCTTACCACCAACATCTTACTTTGATTCGGCGGTATTGTTGGATGAAGTGGTCTGGACCGACATTACATGACCGCGTTCATGAGACTGGTTCTACCGACGTGCTTCGCACATAGGTGGCTAGTGAAGGAAATATGCCCTGGAGGCAATAATAAAGTTGTTATTTATATTTCCTTATATCATGATAAATGTTTATTGTTCATGCTAGAATTGTATTAACCGGAAACTTAGTACATGTGTGAATACACAGACAAACAAAGTGTCCCTAGTATGCCTCTACTTGACTATCTCGTTAATCGAAGATGGTTAAGTTTCCTAGCCATGGATGTGTGTTATCATTTGATGAACGGGATCACATCATTAGAGAATGATGTGATGGACAAGACCCATCCGTTAGCTTAGCATAATGATCGTTCAGTTTTATTGCTACTGCTTTCTTCATGACTAATACATGTTCCTCTGACTATGAGATTATGCAACTCCAGAATACCGAAGGAACACCTTGTGTGCTATCAAACATCACAATGTAATTGGGTGATTATAAAGATGCTCTATAGGTGTCTCCAATGGTGTTTGTTGAGTTGGCATAGATCGAGATTAGGATTTGTCACTCCGTCTATCGGAGAGGTATCTCTGGGCCCTCTCGGTAATGCACATCACTATAAGCCTTGCAAGCAATGTGACTAATGAGTTAGTTGCGGGATGATGCATTACAGAATGAGTAAAGAGACTTGCCGGTAACGAGATTGAACTGGGTATTGAGATACCGATGATCGAATCTCAGGCAAGTAACATACCATTGACAAAGGGAACAATGTATGTTGTTATGCGTTTGGCCGTAAAGATCGTAATAGAATATGTAGGAGCCAATATGAGCATTCAGGTTCCGCTATTGGTTATTGACCGGAGACGTGTCTCGGTCATGTCTACATAGTTCTCGAACCTGTAGGGTCCGCACGCTTAACGCTCGATGACGATCAGTATTATAAGTTTATGTGTTTTGATGTACGGAAGATAGTTTAGAGTCCCGGATGTGACCACGGACATGACGAGAAGTCTCGAAATGGTCGAGACATAAAGATTGATATATTGGACGACTATATTCGGACAGCGGATGAGTTCCGGGGGTCACCAGATATTTATTGGAGTGTCGGGGGGTTATTGGAACCCCCGGGGGAACTAATGGGCCAACATGGGCCTTGTGGGAGAGAGAGGAGAGGGCCTAGGGCTGGCCGTGTGCCCCCCTTGGGAGTGCGAATTGGACAAGGAGCCCTCTTTCCTCTCTCTCTCTCTCCTCTCCTTCCTTTCCCCTTCCCCCTTCCTAGTTGGATTAGGAAAAGGGGAGTCCTACTCCTAGTAGGAGGAGGACTTCCCCTCTCCTTGGTGCGCCTCTAGGCCGGCCGACCTTCCCCATTGATCCTTTATATACGGGGGCAGGGGGGACCCTAGAACACACAAGTTGATTGTTTCCAGCCATGTGCGGTGCCCCCCTCTACCATAATCCACCCCGTTCATATCGTAGCAGTGCTTAGGTGAAGCCCTATTTCGGTAGCATCATCATCACCTTCATCACGCCGTCGTGCTGACGAAGCTCTCCCTCGAAGCTCTACTGGATCATGAGTTTGTGGGACGTCACCGAGCCAAACATGTGCAGATCGCGGAGGTGTCGTACCTTTGGTGCTAGGATCGGTCGATCGTGAAGACGTACAACTACATCAACCGCGTTGTCATAATGCTTCCGCTTACGGTCTACGAGGGTATGTAGACAACACTCTCCCCTCTTGTTGCTATGCATCACCATGATCTTGCGTGTGCGTAGGATTTTTTTGAAATTACTACGTTCCCCAACAGCTGGCGGGTGTCTGTTTCTCCAACTTTAGTTGAATCGAGTTTGACTACGGCTGGTCCTTGTTGAAGGTTAAAACAGCACACTTGACAAAAAATCGTTGGGGTTTTGATGCGTAGGTAAGAACGGTTCTTGCTAATAGCCCGTAGCAGCCACGTAAAACTTGCAACAATAAAGTATTGGACGTCTAACTTGTTTTTGCAGGGCATGTTTGTAACGCCCTTGATGCGGCTATATCTCCCACGTGTCGAAGCACGACTTAGAGGCATAACCGCATTGAAAGCAATGTCGCAAGTGAGGTAATCTTCACACAACCCATGTAATACATAAGGGAAAGAGATACATAGTTGGCTTACAATCGCCACTTCACACAATACGTAAATAAAGCATTACAACAACCAAATACAATCAAGGTCCGACTACGGAACCAAAATAAAAGAAGAACCCCAAATGCGACGAGGTCCCCGATCGACCCCAACTGGGCTCCACTACTAATCAACTAGAACGAAACAACACAACGGACAAAGTCTTTATCGAGCTCCTCCTGAGCTTGGTTGCGTCATCTGCACGGACTCATCGGCACCTGCAAGCTGGTTTTGGAAGTAATCTGTGAGCCACGGGGACTCAGCAATCTCACACCCTCGCGATCAAGACTATTTAAGCTTATGGGTAAGGTAAAAGTATGAGGTGGAGCTGCAGCAAGCGACTAGCATATATGGTGGCTAACATACGCAAATGAGAGCGAGAAGAGAAGGCAAAGCACGGTCGATAAAAGTATGATCAAGAAGTGATCCTAGAACAACCTACGTCAAGCATAACTCCAACACCGTGTTCACTTCCCAGACTCCGCCGGAAAGAGACCACCACAGTAACACACGCGGTTGATGTATTTTAATTAAGGTAAACTTCAGGTTTTCTACAACTGGACGTTAACAAATTCCCATCTGCCCATAACCACGGACACGGCTTTTGAAAGTTCAAATCCCTGCAGGGGAGTCCCAACTTAGCCCATGACAAGCTCTCACGGTCAACAAAGGAATAGACCTTCTCCCGAGACATTCCGATCAGACTCGGTATCCCGGTTCTACAAGACACTTCGACAAGTTAAAACAAATCCAGCAACACCGCCCGAATGTGCCAACAAATCCCGATAGGAGCTGCACATATCTCGTTCTCAGGGCACACTCAGATTGTCTAAACTTCCGGTAGGCCAGCCCAGAGTTGCCCCTGGTGGCCACCGGCGGCTGGCAATTTGGACCAACACTCAGAGGAGCACTGGCCCGGGGGGTAAAATAATGATGACCCTTGAGTCTGCAGAACCCAAGGGAAAGAAAAGGCTAGGTGGCGAATGGTAAAACCAATGTTGGGCATTGCTGGAGGAGTTTTATTCAAGGCGAACTGTCAAGGGGTTCCCATTATTACCCAACCGTGTAAGGAACGCAAAATCCGGGAACATAACACCGATATGACGGAAACTAGGGCGTCAAGAGTGGAACAAAACACCAGCCATAAGGCCGAGCCTTCCACCCTTTACCATGTATATAGATGCATTAATTAAATAAGATATATTGTGATATCCTAACGAGTAAACATGTTCCAACAAGGAACAACATCTCCATGTTCCAACAAGGAACAAACTTCAATCTTCACCTGCAACTAACAACGCTATAAGAGGGGCTGAGCAAAGCCGTAACATAGCCAAACAACAGTTTGCTAGGACAAGGTGGGTTAGAGGCTTGGTTCACAATATGGGAGGCATGATAAGCAAGTGGTAGGTATCGCAGCATAGGCATAGCAAAAGAGCGAGCATCTAGCAAGCAAAGATAGAAGTGATTTCGAGGGTATGATCATCTTGCCTGAAATCCCGCAAGGAAGAAGAACGAGTCCATGAAGAAGACAAATGGACGTAGTCAAATGAATCCTCACAAACGCGACATTATCGGAACCAACCCGAAGAAGCAACACCGAAAAAGAGCAAACAACATAGTAAACAACCACACATGAACATGGTATGATATGCGAGATGCGGTATGGGATGCATATGCATGATTTTACAAGGAATGATTTTGGAAATCCAAGTGTGCCACTGGAAAGGTGAGGTGATTTCGGTTGAAATCGATATAAAGAACACCGGAATCGGAGGCACGGTTTGGAAATGGCAAGCAAAACAAATATGGCACCGATCTGCGGTAAACAGCAAGTAGCCATCTAAATGCAACAAGATAATTATGCTACAGCACTCAAACATGACAACAAAATACATGGCAGGGATCCACTCATGATGCTTGACAAAAGATGAACACTGAGCTACGGCCAATCATCCATTAACAGGATCAAACAAGCATGGCAAAAATGCAATTGGTAAACAGATTTCAGACTTAGTGAAATTAACATAAGCCTGGAATTTCAGATCAGGTAGCACATTTTGGAGCATGAAAACTATATTCTACAGGAACTTAACATGGCAAAGCAAGGCATGGCATGGAGCTACTCAAAGAGCTTAACAAAAGTCCCTTAGTGACCTTGAGCCAAAAGGGATCATAAAATACATTTGCAAACATGTGAACATGGCAAAAACATACTCAGATTACAGACTTAGAGAAATACTGGAGCATGCAAAACAAATATCAAGTAGGCATATTTACGAGCTCGATGCACTCACTACAGAGCATGTCATGACAATCTAAGCATACACCCATCCAGATTACACATTATACAAGCTAGACATGGCAAGAACAATAACATAGCATGCACGGATCAACAACAACATCCTCAGCAAAATCGCTAACAAGTAGACAATCTGCCCAGATTCACGAAATAGCAAAAGTAGAGCTAGATTGACTCAAGCTAGGGCGCTCCATAATTGCAAACAAAGACATGGATGGATAGAGCACTACAAGATTAACAAATCATCCTTACTGATCATCCTCAGAAGAGTCACGGATCACTAGGAAACAACATGAACATATGGCATATTGATAAGAACAGCTCAAGGACTTGGTGTAATTGCTAAGTCCCTGAAATCAGCATTAACGAATGCACCACTTTGCAAGCTTGAGATTCACCACACACATCACAAAAATACATGGATGGCACCTCTGGAAAGATGACAAAGCATATAACAAAACACATGTAGAGCTCAGGGGCAGATCATGCACACAATAATCATGGAAAAAATGACAAAAAGCTAATTGGAGCAGCAGATCTGACAATTATCTCAACTAGCACTCTTCCAACAGCATTTCCGGCAGGAGGCAACACGGCGGCGCGGATCCGCGAAGTCGCCGGCGGGAGGAGGCGCGGCGGCCGACGCAAGTGCGGCGAAGGGCGGCGCGGCGAGGAGGAGAACGTGGGCGGTGGCGCGCGGTGGCTGGGCCGCGGGGGCCCGCTGCGGGCCGGGCGGGCTGACGCGGTGCCGGGCGGCAGGAGGACATGTGGCGAGCGGCGGTTGGATGGGCGGCGGTGGGCGGACATGTCCGGCCCGGTCGGACACGTCCGGCGGCTAGAGGAGGACGGAGACTATGGTTAGGGTAGGGAAAGATCCAAAAAATTTGGGGGAAGTGCTATATATATATAGGTAGAGGGAGCTAGGAGAGTCCAAATGAGGCGCGGTTTTTGGCCACGCGATCGTGAAACGCTCTAGATGATGGAGAGGGTTTAGGTGGGTTTTGGGACAAATTGGGAGGGTGTTGGGCTGCAACACACACGAGGCCTTCTCGGTCCCTCGGTTAACCGTTGGAGCATCAAACAAAGTCCAAATGGTACGAAACTTGACAGGCGGTCTACCGGTAGTACCAAGGCATACACCCATCAAGATTACACATTATATAAGCTAGACATGGCAAGAACAATAACATAGCATGCACGGATCAACAACAACATCCTAGAAAAAATCGCTAACAAGTAGACAATCTGCCCAGATTCACGAAATAGCAAAAGTAGAGCTCGATTGACTCAAGCTAGGATGCTCCATAATTGCAAACAAAGACATGGATGGATAGAGCACTAAAAGATTAACAAATCATCCTTACTGGTCATCCTTAGAAGAGGCACGGATCACTAGGAAACAACATGAACATATGGCATATTGATAAGAACAGCGGGTGCCGCGGCGAGGAGGAGAACGCGGGCGGCGGCGCGCGGTGGCTGGGCCGCGGGGGCCCGCTGCGGGCCGGGCGGGCCGGCACGGTGCCGGGCGGCGGGAGGACACGTGGCGAGCGGCGGTTGGACGCGCGGCGGCGGGCGGACATGTCCGGCCCAGTCGGACACGTCCGGCGGCTGGAGAAGGACGGAGACTAGGGTTAGGGTAGGGAAAGATCCGAAAAATTCGGTGGAAGTGCTATATATATAGGTAGAGGGAACTAGGAGAGTCCAAATGAGGCGCGGTTTTTGGCCACGCGATCGTGATCGAATGCTCTAGATGATGGAGAGGGTTTAGGTGGGTTTTGGGCCAAATTGGGAGGGTGTTGGGCTACAACACACACGAGGCCTTCTCGGTCCCTCGGTTAACCGTTGGAGCATCAAACGAAGTCCAAATGGTACGAAACTTGACAGGCGGTCTACCGGTAGTACCAAGGCCACTTGGCAAGTCTCGGTCCAATCCGGAAACGTTTAATCCCCACACACGAGAGAAATGTAGAAATGACCGGAGGAGAACGGAGCACAGGAATGCAAAACGGACAACGGGGAAAATGCTCGGATGCATGAGACGAACATGTATGCAAATGAAATGCACATGATGACATGATATGCAATGCATGACACGCAAGCAATGACAACGCAACAACAACGAATAACTGGACGACACCTGGCACATCGGTCTCGGGGCGTTACAATGTTGTGATGTGATATGGTCAAGACGTGATGAGATATAAATTGTTGTATGAGATGATCATGTTCTGTAAAAGTTATCGGCAACTGGCAGGAGCCTTATGGTTGTCGCTTTATTGTATGAAATGCAATCGCCATGTAATTGCTTTACATTATCACTAAGCGGTAGAGATAGCCATAGAAGCAATAGATGGCGAGACGACAACGATGCTACGATGGAGATCAAGGTGTCCAGCCGATGACGATGGAGATCATGACGGTGCTTTGGAGATGGAGATCAAAGGCACAAGATGATGATGGCCATATAATGTCACATATTTTGATTGCATGTGATGTTTATCCTTTGCATCTTATTTTGCTTAATACGGCTGTAGCATTACGTGATGCCCTCGATTCATTCATGCACTAATGATACACACAAATGTGTACGATCAAGATCAAGGACTCACGGGAAGATATCACAACACAACTCTAGACACAAATTAAAATAATACAAGCTTATATTGCAAGCCAGGGGCCTCAAGGGCTCGAATACATCATCTCGAATACACAAGAGTCGGCGGAAGCAACAATATCTGAGTACAGACATGAGTTGGACAAGTTTGCCTTAAGAAGGATAGCACAAAAGCAGCAACGATCGAAAAGGCAAGGCCTCCTGCCTGGGAGCCTCCTAACTACTCCTGGTCATCGGCGGCCTCCACATAGTAGTAAGCATCGGCGGTGGCATCTGGCTCATGGGCTTCGACATCTGGTTGCGTCAACCGGAAAGGAGAAGAAACAGGGAAAAGGGGGAGCAAAGCAACTGTGAGTACTCATCCAAAGTACTCGCAAGCAAGGATCTACACTATATATGCAACATTATCAAAGGAAGGCTGTATATGTGGACCGGGATGCAGAAATGCCAGAATAGAGAGAAGGCCTAGTCCTATCGAAGACTAGCATCTTCAGGAAACCACCATCTTGCAGCAACAGGAGGGAGTAGAGTAGCATAAAGTAAAGTAGCAGTAGTGTTATCAACCTTGGCCGAAGATACTTTCTCGACTCCCTGCGAGAAAGCAATCCCAGAGCCATACTATCCAGTTATCATCACAATCCAATTCTCGTCACCATCCAGTTCTCATCACAAGTATCCAGTTCTAGTTGTATCGATCGGGATACAACTCCAAGTGTCTGTTACCGTAGGACAGGCTATCGATATATGTTTTCTTCCCTGCAGGGGTGCAACAACTTACCCACCATGCTCGATTAACTCCGGCCGGACACACTTTCCTGGGTCATGCCCGGCCTCGGCCAAACAATACGCCGCAACCCGACCTAGGCTTAATAGAGAGGCCATCACGCCGGTCTAAACCTATGCCCCCAGGGGGCATGGGCCATCTCCCCGAGAACTCCTGCATGTTGCGTACGCGGCCGGTGAGTAGACCTAGCTACCTCCTTCAACAACGTAGGTGCTTTCCTGTAACAACCTCGATGCGGCTATATCTCCCACGTGTCGAACCACGACTTAGAGGCATAACCGCATTGAAAGCAATGTCACAAGTGACGTAATCTTCACACAACCCATGTAATACATAAGGGAAAGAGATACATAGTTGGCTGACAATCGCCACGTCACACAATTACATGAATAAAACATTACATCAACCAGATACAATCAAAGGTCCGACTACGGAACCAAAATAAAAGAAGACTACCCCAAAAGCTACATAGATCCCCGATCGTCCCGACTGGGCTCCACTACTGATCGACTGAACGAAACAACACAAAGGACAAGATCTTCATCGAGCTCCTCCTTGAGCTCGGTTGCGTCACCCGCACGGTTTCATCGGCACATGCAAAATGGTTTTGGAAGTATCTGTGAGTCACGGGGACTCAGCAATCTCAAACCCTCAGGATCAAGACTATTTAAGCTTATGGGTAAGGTAAAGGTATGAGGTGGAGCTGCAGCAAGCGACTAGCATATATGGTGGCTAACATACGCAAATGAGAGCGAGAAGAGAAGGCAAAGCACGGTCGAACAACTATGATCAAGAAGTGATCCTAGAACAACCTACGTCAAGCATTACTCCAACACCGTGTTCACTTCCCGGACTCCGCCGAGAAGAGACCATCACGGTTACACACGCGGTTGATGTATTTTAATTAAGGTGAACTTTAGGTTTTCTACAACTAGACATTAACAAATTCCCATCTGCCCATAACCGCGGGCACGACTTTCGAAAGTTCAAATCCCTGCAGGGGTGTCCCAACATAGCCCATCACAAGCTCTCACGGTCAACGAAGGATATTCCTTCTCCCAAGACAATCCGATCAGGCTCGGCATCCAGGTTACAAGACATACTCGACAATGGTAAAACAAGTCCAGCAACACCGCCCAAATGTGCCGACAAATCCCGATAAGAGTTGCACATATCTCGTTCTCAGGGCACACTCAGATGAGACTAGCTACGAGTAAAACCAACCCTAAAGTTTCCCCGAGGTGGCCCCGCAGGAAGCTCGGTTCGGACCAACACTTAGAGAAGCACTGGCCCGGGGGGGTTAAAATAAAGATGACCCTTGAGTCTACAGAACCCAAGGGAAGGTGGTAGGTTGTTAGTGCAAATGGTAAAACCAAGGTTGGGCATTGCTGGAGGAGTTTTATACAAGGCAAACTGTCAAGGGGTTCCCATTATAACACAACCGCGTAAGGAACGCAAAATCCGGGAACATAACACTGATATGACGGAAACTAGGGTGGCAAGAGTGGAACAAAACACCAGGCATAAGGCCGAGCCTTCCACCCTTTACCAAGTATATAGATGCATTAATTAAATAAGAGATATTCTGATATCCCAACAAGAATATCCATGTTCCAAACATGGAACAAGCTTCAATCTTCACCTGCAACTAACAACGCTATAAGAGGGGCTGAGCAAAGCGGTAATACAGCCAAACAATGGTTTGCTAGGACAAGGTGGGTTAGAGGCTTGGTTCAACAATATGGGAGGCATGATAAGCAAGTGGTAGGTATCGCAGCATAGGCATAGCCAAAGAGCGAGCAACTAGCAAGCAAAGATAGAAGTGATTTCGAGGGTATGGTCATCTTGCCTGAAATCCCGCAAGGAAGAAGAACGAGTCCATGAAGAAGACAAATGGACGTAGTCGAACGGGTCCTCACAAACGTGATGTTACCGGAACCAACCCGAAGGAGCAACACCGAAAAGAAGCACACAACATAGTAAACAAACCACACACGAACATGGTATGATATGCGGGATGCGGTATGTGATGCATATGCATGATTTGCAAAGGAATGATTGAACCTGGCCTCAACATGGAAATCCAAGAGTGCCACTAGGAAGGTGAGGTGATTTCGGTTGAAATCGATATAAAGATCACCGGAAATGGATGCACGGTTTGGAAATGGCAAGCAAAACAAATATGGCACCGGCCTGCGATAATCAGCAAGTAGCCATCTAAATGCATCAAGATAAATATGCTACAACATTCAAACATGGAAACAATATACATGGAAGGGATCCACTCATGAAGCTTGACAAAAGATGAACACTGAGCTACGGCTAAATCATCCATAAACAGATTCAAATGATAACAGGTTTCAGACTTAGTGAAATTAACACAAGTCTGGAATTTATCATCAGGAAGCACACTTTAGAGCAAGAAAACTACATGCTACAGGAACTTAACATGGAAAAGCATGGCATGGCATACTTAACAAAAGTCCCTTAGTGACCTTGAGACAAAAGGGATCAGAAAATACAATTGCAAGCATGTGAACATAGCAAAAACATAAACATATCCAGACTTGGTGAAAAACTGGAGCATGCAAAACAGTTAACGGGTAGGCATGTTTACGAGCTCGATGCACTCACTACAAAGCATGGCATGACAAACTAAGCATACACTCATCAAGAAGACATGCCATAGGAGCTATACATGGCAAGAACAACACCCTAGCATGCACGGATCAATAGCAACATCCTCGGCAAAATCGCTAAACATGTCAACAACCAGCCAGGATCATTTTATAGCAGAAGTAGAGGTCGATTGACTCAAGCTAGGGTGCTCCATAAATGAAACAAAGACATGGATGGATATAGCACAACACTATTAACAAAACATCCTTACTGATCATCCTCAAAAGAGGCACGGATCACTAGGAAACAACATGAACATATGGCATAACAACAAAATCAGGACAAGGACTTAGTGAAATTCTAAGTCCCTGAAATCAGCATTACCGTTTATGCTACTTTGCAAGCTTGTGCTAGTCACCACAAATATCACAAAAATACATGGCAAGCACCCCTATAAAGATGGCATGGCATATAACAAAACACATGTAGAGCTCAGGGTCATAGCATGCACACATTAATCATGGCAAAAATGACAAAATGCCATTTTTTGAAATAGATCTGACAAATTCCTCACATAGCCCTCTTCCAACAGCATTTCGGGCATCAAGATGAGCTCAAATGAAAATGATGCAATGATATGAAATGATGTACTCGTCGAGATGTACATTTTGATATGCTACACGCTCAAAATGGAGCCACGAATGATGAGTTATGATGCGATGAACATGCCCAATAATTATGAAGAGAGAGGGAAAAGTCAACCGAGAATTAGGGTTTCAGATTCCAGATCCGATCGGTGCACTGTAGACGAGGCACTCGGATCTCTCGCCGGAGACGGTGAAGACAACAGCGGCCGGTGGCGGTCGGGCGCGGGGAGACCGGGGAGCTCGAGGGGCGGCGCGGACGCGGCTTCGGGTGGCTCCGGAGCTCCTCCGGCGAGCTCGGCGGAGCATGGCGGCGTCGGGACCGGATCGGGGGCCAGCGAGCACTATGGCGAGGGGGTGGCGGCGCCGGCGATGGTCGGTGGCGGCGTGTAGGTGAGGCGAGGCGGCGCAGGGCGCTGGAGAGGCGACGGGCGGGCGGCGGCGACAGGCACCGGCCCGGGCGGCGAACGACGCGGCTCGGCCGGGGACGAAGAGGCGGGGCGGAGCAGTCCGGCGGGTCAGCATCATCGGCGGCGATGGAGGGCGGCGGCCGGAGCTAGGAGCTCGCCGGCGCGGGCAAGAGAGGCGCGGGCGGGCGGTGCGAGGGAGCGGGCCGTGGGGGCCGACACGGGCTCGCAGGCCTCGGGCGGCGCAGCGATGTGGGCACCGGGCGGGGCGAATGCCAGCCCGACACCTGGCGGCGGACGTCGCGGGCGGACACGTCCGTCGGCGGGAAAAATGTCCTGCGTGTGAGGGGAGAGAGGGGGCTAGGGTTTTGCGCGACAATTTCGGGGGTGATCTATTTATAGAGGTAGAGGGAGCTAGGAGAGTCCAAATGAGGTGTGGGTTTCGGCCACGCGATCGTGATCGAACGACCGAGATGATGGAAAGGGTTTTGGTGGGTTTTGGGCCACTTTGGAGGGGTGTTGGGCTGCAACACATACGAGTCCTTTTCGGTCCCTCGGTTAACCGTTGGAGTATCAAACGAAGTCCAAATGGAACGAAACTCGATAGGCGGTCTACCGGCAGTAAACCAAGGCCGCATGACAAGTCTCGGAACAATCCGAAAACGTTTAACACCCGCACACGAAAAGAGGTAGAAAGGGACACCGGGTGACATAGGAGCGCCGGATTGCAAAACGGACAACGGGGAAAATGCTCGGATGCATGAGACGAACATGTATGCAAATGAAATGCACATGATGACATGATATTAGATGCATGATACGCAAGCAATGACAAGGCAACAACAGTGAATAACTGGAGGACACCTGGCACATCAGTCTCGGGGCGTTACAACACTCCACCACTACGAGAGGATCTCATCCCGAGATCTAGAATGGCACCGGAGGGAAAAACGGAAGAGAAAGAGCAGAGGTAAAACTAAGCTGCTTCTTTGACAAACGAGTGAAACCACAAGCCTTGAGAGGTTGAACAAATTGAAAGAAAGAAAGGAACAATAAAGAGCGAAGTTGAAAGCACTCCGCTAGGAAAAGGAGCAAGGAAGAACCAATTCGAACAACACTCTGGTTGGAAAGATATGCAAGGCTTGGTAAAAATGAAAGAACTTGACTAGCGGGCACAACAATCCGGTTAAACAAGATAGAGGAGGAATAAGACTGATATAATTTAGACAGCACTTCGACTGTAAATGGAGGAAATTGAACATGATCTTGACAAACCGAGATGAGGAGTGAAATGAACAACATCGCAATGCCTCCGGACGAAGAAAGAATAGAAGATAGGTAATTGAAATAGGAGAAAAGAGAAGAAAATGCCAACTTCTGCCACAAAAGAGCTTGAAAAGGCATCTTCAGGAGAAGGTTTGAACGGAGTTGTTGGAAAAACCAACAAAGAAAAGGATATGCTTGACATGTGCTTATAGAAGGCCTCTCAACAATATGAGGTCACAACTTGCCACCCACGGAAAAGATTTGATTGATATCAACAAGGAGACGAGAACTTATTTCATCGAGAGGATAGATGAAGAACTTGGATCATATATTATCACCATTAATAGCAACAATCCTTAGGGAAAGCTTTAGGTGAAATATAACCCAAGATAATTCCAACGCAGTGGTTGATGGATTTAAAATATCTCATTCTTGACAACATATGGATCATGAAACATGAACTCAAATTATCAAGAATGACATAATACCACCTCCAATGATACGATAGAAAGAATTGCACTCCGGATTGCAAGATGAAGAATGCTTGAGCTTCTTAGAAAAGAATCTCGATGAAAAAACTTGGAGAAGGAATTAAATCCTTGATGAACCATCATGTAGAGCCTCCATGAAGAACTCCGGTAACAAAAGGATGATCAAACGAAAGGAAAGAGAAGTTGAAAACACAAGGTGAAACCTTGCAATGATTAGATGGATCTTCACGACGAGAAAGAATTGAGAGAGTTTGGAACTCCAGAAAAGAAAGATCAGAAACATGAAATCGAGAATTTGATTAACCTCTGGAATAAGGAATGAAATCACTTGGAAGAAACAAGAATAAGAATTACATTATGCTTATCCTTCATCAGTTTAAATTGATGATGGGCAAACGGATTTGGCATACTTCCTTATTCTCGTTGAAAAAGGATTAAGGGAGATATCGATAACTTGATAAGGTCTTCAACGAACCACCGGTAGGATTGAAACAATGAATGAATTGATATGATCACCATGGAAGAGAATCTTGAGCAAACCACCGTAAGAATTGTTCAAGGAAAAAGCAAAAGTACAAATCACCGGAAATAATTAGAAGATGAGACGAAGATACTTGAGTGAATTTAGATCCATGAGCACGAAGAGATCACGAGCTAATGATAGAATACTTGAATGATGCACCGGTAAGATTTGGATAATGATAGATGAAAGCTGATAATGAATAATATTTGAAAAGATGACCTTCGGAGGAAATAAATGGAAACAACTCATGAAATGCTCCGAGTGGGTGAAAAGAATTCTCATAATCAAAACCAATTATGAGAGGATGGCACGAAGATAGAGCCATGAATCTTGAAGAGAAAAGAGCAAGATTTAGGGGGAAAATCTTCTTCGGTCTTCAAATGTTGAGAATGACGATGAAAAACACCACCAAGAATTATTGAAGCACTCCGGAATGAAGAATGGAAAGGTTGAGCCAATGATGAAAAGAATTTAACCGCTCTTGGAGAAAGAAATTTGACTGATGATAAATCATTTACGTCAAACTTTAGAAAAGAATTTGAGAATAACTCTGGAAAAATTAGAAGAGTCAGGTAAGATCCTGGGAAAAGACCTGTGGGTTAGGGCCCACTCAAAAGAAACACCGTTGAAATGATTTAAAAGAGATGTTGCACCGGTTGAATTAAAAGACTTGAATGAGATAACAGACTCGAGATATCTTGAACACTCCGGAACAATTGAATAGCGAGAAGTGGAAGATTATGAGGTGCACCAGCATAATAAGGTATTTACCCCGAAGAAAAAGGATAAGATGAACACCAAAAGCTTGAATTGGTTCCACCGGGGAAGAAAAAGAACGAATAATGATAACTTGAAGCTACGTTAGTATCTTCTTGAGAATCACCGGATAAGAACATTGACGGAAAGAACGAAGATACTTCACAACCATAAGATGGATATTTGATTAATAAATCTGAGTCCTTGTAGAAAAAGGGTGGGAGGGTGGGAAAAACAAAGGCAGCTTGGAACGGACGAAGCAAACACCGTTGATGAAAACTGAGATTGAAACTTGCGGATGTTGAAATGATCGGATCCACTTGAAGAGAAACACACCGGTGAAAAGAAATTGAAATGACAAACTCGATGATCGAGAAGGATTAGTATTCACATAGGAATATGATAACACCATTTGGGAAAGGTATGGAATCAACATTTGACAATGAAGCAACTCGAATACCACAACTCAAAACAAAATGAAGGATTGGCTTGCAAAATAAGCCGGAACAAACATATGATAGAGATTTCATCCGAAGTTTTCGTGGTGGGGCCTACCCGGGCTCGATCGTACAACACCATCATGTACAAGGCAGTGCACATGACATACGAAGCGTCCCCGAGTCGGCATAGCCAAGGACTCTTTAAGACACAATGAGACCACTGTAAAACCAACTGTGGATAGGCGGACCACTAGACGTCGAACCCCAATTTCATATCATACATCTGACGGAAAGATATCCTAACAGCTACTTGAATTCCCACTTATGAAACTCCCGAACCTTTCCGGTTATGCAATCAGGTGTTGGGGATACAGGGGAAGCATAATATCTCACCCAAATCTAGCAAATCCTACATCCAGATGTATCCATCCTTCAACACATAACCGAGAAACCTTCGAAAATCATTTACCTCAACCTTCAAAAAGCATCCGTTATACGAGTTATGGCAATACTCCCAAACTCCCGCCCCAGTACTGGGTGGCGTCGAGGTTATCTCACCAACAACTGCATAAAAGAGATTTTCGATGTCGGCGAAACTAATCTCAGGTATTCCAGAACTGCAACGATAAAATTGTGACGACAACACCTCGGAGCTCAACTCCCCGGGACACTACCACAACCCCTAAATGACAGGAGGCACCAAGAACAATGTTCTCATCACAAAACCATCAGAACGATTCCAAGATACCCGCGTGATCCTAATTTTTTTAGTGATATTTGAGAAGAGAAGACTCAAAACTCTACGTCAGGATGCCTACCAGAGCGATGAAGGGACTGAGGAGTAAAAAGAATTCCTAACTCTCTGATATATATATAACTCCTAAAAGACTCAAAACATTTCTAGACTCAATAGCGCCAGCGATTCGATCAAGCAGGGGGCTCCTAAGGTCGGGGAAGGCTCTGACACCAACTTGTAACGCCCTCGATGCGGCTATATCTCCCACGTGTCGAAGCACGACTTAGAGGCATAACCGCATTGAAAGCAATGTCGCAAGTGAGGTAATATTCACACAACCCATGTAATACATAAGGGGAAGAGATACATAGTTGGCTTACAATCGCCACTTCACACAATTACATGAATAAAACATTACATCAACCAGATACAATCAAGGTCCGACTACGGAACCAAAATAAAAGAAGAACCCCAAATGCGACGAGGTCCCCGATCGACCCCAACTGGGCTCCACTACTGATCAACTAGAACGAAACAACACAACGGACAAGATCTTCATCGAGCTCCTCCTTGAGCTCGGTTGCGTCACCCGCACGGTTTCCTCGGCACCTGCAAACTGGTTTCGGAAGTATCTGTGAGTCACGGGGACTCAGCAATCTCAAACCCTCGCGATCAAGACTATTTAAGCTTATGGGTAAGGTAAAGGTATGAGGTGGAGCTGCAGCAAGCGACTAGCATATATGGTGGCTAACATACACAAATGAGAGCGAGAAGAGAAGGAAAAGCACGATCGAACAACTATGATCAAGAAGTGATCCTAGAACAACCTACGTCAAGCATTACTCCAACACCGTGTTCACTTCCCGGACTCCGCCGAGAAGAGACCATCACGGTTACACACGTGGTTGATGTATTTTAATTAAGGTCAACTTTAGGTTTTCTACAACCGGACATTAACAAATTCCTATCTGCCCATAACCGCGGGCATGGCTTTCGAAAGTTCAAATCCCTGCAGGGGTGTCCCAACTTAGCCCATCACAAGCTCTCATGGTCAACGAAGGATATTCCTTCTCACAAGACAATCTGATCAGGCTCGGCATCCAGGTTACAACACATCCTCGACAATGGTAAAACAAGTCCAGCAACACCGCCCGAATGTGCCGACAAATCCCGATAGCAGCTGCACATCTCTTGTTCTCAGGGCACACTCAGATGAGACTAGCTACGAGTAAAACCAACTGAGGGAGTCCTGGATTAGGGGGTGTTCAGGTAGCCGGACTATACCTTCAGCCGGACTCCTGGACTATGAAGATACAAGATTGAAGACTTCGTCCCGTGTCCGGATGGGACTTTCCTTGGCGTGGAAGGCAAGCTTGGCGATGCGGATATTCAACATCTCCTACCATTGTAACCGACTCTATGTAACCCTAACCCTATCCGGTGTCTATATAAACCAGAGGATTGTAGTCCGTAGGCAATCAACTCCATACACAACAATCATACCATAGGCTAGCTTCTAGGGTTTAGCCTCCTTGATCTCGTGGTAGATCTACTCTTGTACTACCCATATCATCCATATTAATCAAGCAGGAGTAGGGTATTATCTCCATCGAGAGGGCCCGAACCTGGGTAAAAAACACCTTGTCCCTTGTCTCCTGTTACCATCCGGCCTTGACGCACAGTTCGGGACCCCCTACCCGAGATCCGCTGGTTTTGACACCGACATTGGTGCTTTCATTGAGAGTTCCTCTGTGCCGTCACAATCAGGAAGGATGCCTCCTCCCGTCTTTAAAGACGGCGCCGTTGCTAAGGGAGCCTTGGCTGTCGGCCAAACCCTCCGGCTAGGTGGTTTCCACATGACCGCCTGTTCGGCTGTTGCGCCGACGGTGACCTCTCGGGTCATCAAAAGCAACCTACACGTTAGCTCGGAGCTCGTCGAGAAGCTAGATCCAATGGAGCTATCTTCCGTAAACGAGCTCTTGGATCACATCGCTGCCCTGGGGGTCGCTACAGATTACGACCGGGTTGGGCTTAAACCCGATCTAAGAGAAATTAACTCTCCCCAAGTCACCCACCACGTTGCCGTGGTAGAGGCGCAGTGCGGCGACCCTTCATCTATTTTAAGGACTAGCTACGTCCGAATTCCCGACTCCTCCAAGCCGGATACCCGCGGAGAGGAGGATGTAACTCAAGACCTGAGCTTAGGATCAGGCAACGGGCTAGATTCGTTGGACAACATCTAAGAATCCGAACTTCACAGTTCGGAAACTCTTCGGCCTCCGAATCTTGGATTGGGCGAGGTTTCAGATTCAACGACACCCGCCCACCCGAACATAAGCGATCTCTCCCAAATCAGGCAGAGGCCCGAGGAAACAGTACATCATTACTGGGCCAGATTCCTCTTGGTTATGAACAGGATGAAGGATTGCCACGAGGGAGACGCAATCTCAATTTTCTGCAGTAATTGCACGGACGAGGGAATCCTTAACACCGTAAGTCGTCGTGATATTACACGCTTCACTGACTTGGCGTCCATAGTACAAAAATACTGTGTGATGGAAAGTGCCTGGAAAACCGAAATAAAGTTTTGGGATAATCCGGCCTTGAATAGTAATCCCGTCTGAACTAAGAGGGTGCATCATCATAGGACACCCGGGATAAACACCAAAAAACCAAAACCCTCTACAGGGCATGGAACCGTACTGGAAAGGTGGCTTGATGGACCCTGTAGAATTCACAGTACAGAGGACGCCACACCAACTCACAGCCTTAGAGCATGTTGGATACTCCGGCAGGTGGCCAAAATTGGCGAGGACCTCTTAATTCTGGAGGCCGCAGAAAGCCAGCCCGAGGACACCAGTACCGTTCTCACAGTCTTCGAGACTTTCGCATCAAACAATATGCGAAAAAGAACACTCCGCAGCCTCGCCGAAGTCTATCAAGTTGCAACAATAAATCCATAGAGTGACACTTCTATTACCTTCAACGCAAGTGATGAACCTAGATTCCAAATAGCCCGAGCACCAGCTGCATTGGTCCTTAGTCCCATAGTGGACGACTTTCGCCTCACCAAGGTGCTCATGGATGGAGGCAGCGGACTGAATCTCATTTATGAGGAAACCCTTCAAAAAATGGAAATAGACTGGAACCACATCGAGCGAAGCAACACAACCTTTAGAGGAATAATCCCCAGTCGGGAAGCGCGCTGCACAGGAAAAATCACACTAGATGTGGTGTTCGGCACGCCGGATAATTACAGGTCCGAAGAAGTCACATTTCAGGTGGCCCCGTTTAAGAGCGGATATAACGCTTTACTAGGGCGAGAAGCATTCACAATCTTCCAAGCAATACCCCATTATGGGTACATGAAGCTTAAGATGCCCGGGCCGAATGGAATTATCACTCTAGCTAGTGATCCGGACATAGCACTCCGCACCGAAAACAAGACGGCCGCATTAGCCCTTGAGGCGCTATCTGAAGCCTTAGTGGCCGAGGAACTGACTGCGCTGCGCTCCACGGTTAACGGGGATGATGTGATACTCGATAAAAGATCCAAATCCACATCCTTCAAGCTAGCCGATGAAATAGTCAAATTCCAGGTCCATCCAACGGACCCCAATAAAACAGCTTCAAACGGGGCACGACTGAACCCTGATGCAGACGCTGCACTACGAGAGTTCCTACGAGAGAACTGGGACATCTTCGCCTGGCACCCTTCAGACATGCCAGGGATCCCACGCAGGCGGGCCGAACACAGCTTAAATATCCTAAAAGGATTTAAACCTATCAAACAAGCCCTTCGGCGTTTTTCCGAACCCAAGAGACAGGCTATGGGAGAGGAGCTAACAAAGCTATTGGAGGATGGATTCATTAGAGACATAAAACATCCGGACTGGCTAGCAAACCTGGTGATGGTACCAAAGAAGGACAAATCCTGGTGCCTGTGTGTCGACTTTAAAGACCTTAACAAGGCTTGCCCAAAGGATCCCTTCCCCCTCCCCCGCATCGACCAAATTATTGATGCCACCGCAGGACACGATTTGTTGTGTTTCCTCGACGCATACTCTGGTTACCATCAAATCAAGATGGCAGAATCAGACCAAGCTGCAACAGCATTCATCACACCATACGGCCCATTCTGCTTCAACACAATGCCCTTCGGGCTAAAAAACGCCGGTGCAACATATCAGCGCATGATCCAGACATGTCTGGCAAATCAGATCGGCAAAATAGTGGAGGTGTATGTGGACGATGTGGTCGTCAAATCAAGACATGTCGAATCTCTAGTAGACGACTTGAGGCTTACATTCGATAACCTCCGAAAATATGACATCAAGCTCAACCCGGAAAAATGCGTCTTCGGCGTTCCAGCCGGAAAGCTCTTCGGCTTCATTGTATCTGGTAGAGGAATTGAAGCAAATCCAGCCAAGATCCGAGCTTTGTCACAATTGGATATCCCAAAGGACCTCAAACAAATAAAAAAATTAACCGGATGCGTGGCGGCTTTAAGCCGCTTCATCTCCCACTTGGGAGAAAAGGCACTACCCCTCTATCGCCTCCTTCGGCGCACCGAACACTTCGAGTGTACGGAGGCCGCCACGGTTGGACTTGATGAAATAAAAGGCATATTGGCAACAAACCCAGTCCTGGCCGCACCAAACACCGGCGAACCAATGTTATTGTACAATGCAGCAACACATCAAGTTGTCAGCGCAGTACTCGTTGTCGAGCAGGAAATGGATGGACACAAATTCCCCCTTCAAAGGCCGGTCTACTACGTATCCACCGTCCACACTCCATGCAAATCACGGTACCCGCATTATCAAAAGATTGCATACGCGGTATTCATGGCATCCCGGAAGCTATGACACTACTTTCAAGAGTGTTCCATAACAGTAGCCTCGGAAGTACCACTCAACGATATTATCGACAACCGCGACGCAACGGGCCGGATTGCAAAATGGGCCATCGAGCTTCTACCGTTCGATATAACCTATAAGCCACGACGAGCTATTAAATCGCAAGTTTTGGCCGACTTCGTCACAGAATGGACGGAGGCCGAGCTCCCTAAAGAGTACGACACATATTCAAACTGGATTATGCATTTCGACGGCTCCAAAATGTTGGCCGGACTGGGGGCTGGCATCATCCTGACGTCCCCCACAGGAGACACAGTCCAATATGTGCTCCAGATCATGTACATGGATTCCAACAATGCAGCCAAATATGAGGCCCTCCTACATGGCCTCCGGATAGCAGTATCCATGGGTATCCAGCGCCTAGAGGTACACGGGGATTCAAACCTCGCGATATCCCAAATAAATGGAGACTTCGACGCCAAGGACCCAAAAATGGCAGCTTACCGCAACGCCGTCCTAAAAATGTTAGCTCGGTTCGAAGGGCTGGAGTTTCACCATATAGCCCGAGAAAACAATCAAGCAGCGGACGTCCTGGCACGCATCGGAGCAAGACGCGATATAGTCCCCCCCAACATCTTTTTGGAAAGATTGTTCAAGCTATCCGTAGCATGGGAGGGGGAACCCACAAATAACAGCCCGAACCCAACTGCACCACTCGACACCCAACAATCTGACATAATTGGAGGCTCTGCCAATGAAATTACACCTTCAGCCCACGTAATAATGGCGGTCATCGCCCCGTGGACAGAACCATTCCTAGCCTACCTTACTAGGCAGGAACTCCCGGAGGACCAAAACGAGGCCCGCTACATAGTGCGGCGATCTAAAGCCTATAGAGTCCATGAGGGAGAGCTTTATAAGAAAAGCACTACCGGAGTCCTTCAAAGGTGCATCTCCGAAGAGGAAGGGCGGAACCTTCTGGCTGAAATTCATGCCGAACTCGGTGGTCACCATGCCGCTGCTCGGTCCCTTGTTAGCAAGGCTTTCCGTATAGGCTTTTATTGGCCGACGGCCCGGGCAGACGCTCATGACCTAGTCCAACGATGCGCTGGTTGCCAACTTTTTGCCAACCAAAGCCATATGCCACCCAGCGCACTCCAAACTATACCCATCACCTGGCCTTTTGCGGTCTGGGGGCTTGACATGGTCGGACCCCTTAAAGGTGGGACCTATAGGAAAAAATACTTACTGGTCATGGTGGCTAAATTCACCAAATGGATAGAAGCCAAGCCTATCAAAACGGCCGAATCCGGACCTGTGATAGACTTCATATCCGGGGTTGTACACCGTTATGGCGTCCCCCACAGCATCACAACCGATAACGGTACAAACTTTACCGCCAACGAGGTAAAACTCTGGTGCAAAAACATGGGCATCAAGCTCGATTATGCTTCCGTCTATCACCCACAAACCAACGGCCAGGTCGAACATGCAAATGGTCTTATCATGAGCGGCATTAAACCCAGACTGGTGCGGTCCCTCAAGGAATCTAACACGCACTGGGTAGAGGAGCTCGACTCCGTGCTATGGGGGCTGCGGACCACGCCAAATCGCACCACCGGATACACACCAATTTTTATGGTGTACGGCGCAGAGGCAGTTCTGCCCTGCGACATAATTCATGACTCACCTAGAGTGCGCATGTACGAAGAAAGAGAAGCCGAGCTCGATCGGCAGGATAACTTGGACGCCCTGGAGGAGGAGCGTGACGTGGCAAAAGCCCGTTCCGCATTTTATCAACAGAAGGCCCGAAGATATCAAAGCAGAGAAGTACGGGCCAAAAATTACAATGTTGGCGAACTAGTTCTACGCCTGCCGAATAAGAAAAAGGACAAACTCAAGCCCAAGTGGGAAGGTCCATTCATAATCGACCAAGTCCTGACTGGCAGGGCGTACCGCCTGCGAGATGCGTCGGATAACCGACTCGAGCCGAACCCGTGGAACACCACCCGTCTCCGAAGATTCTATGCCTAGCGTCGGACTCTGTGTTCGTCTCCTTCCTCTGTCCATTTTTTGCATTTTCCTGTCTTACATTTCTCTCCTTCCCCTCTTTTCTTTTATAGCCCTTAAAGGCTCATCTAGTGACGCGCCACTCGCGCTCATTAAACCTGGGGGCTTCTTTAACAGAAGCTTATTTATACAGGCTTCACGCCCAACACATGCGTCAAACTTCCGCATGTACCTTTTTTCACCATTATATGCATCGATATGACTTAAGTTTTGGCCAACCTGGGTTGCCTGGCTCCTGTGCTTACCCCTACGTTCCCGATTGTTTGGCTAGGCGGTAAAGGGAGCACCTCTGTGATTGTTACTGCCGGGTCAGCCGGATGTGTACCTTAGACTGGGTGAAGCCGAAAGCTAGCGTTCTTAAGGGAATATTCGGTCGGTGAGATAAAAGACGATCTTTTTACTCATTCTACGCGCCCCAGATGCTTTTTTCTGCATCTTTCTACGCAGTCCGGACATGCACTTTAGGGCATGCCTCCCAGCGAAAGGAACCCCTAACGGAACTATTCTCTCTGGAAGATGTTTCTTACTAACCATGTAATATAACATAACTAGTTGGGCACTTGTCTGATAAAGCACTAATGACCCCTACGCCTGGTCTCCACGCATACCACGGTTCTTATATAACCGCTATGGTATTCGGACACACTCCGGACCATCAGGTCCCGAGGTTGAAGCGAAAAGGTCGGCAACGACAAACGATCTACAATCCGGCTAGAAGGCATTACACATGTCAATTCAAAATTACATAGTCATTCTGACTGATTGTATTCCTCTTCTATACCATCTAACAGGCTGTCTAATTTACAGTCCTGCTGGGAATACTTCGCGGCCAACTCTACTTGGCCACATACTAAGCTCACAGGGATCTCCTTCCCGTCAGGCCCCACTGGTCCGACCTCGGCCATGTGGTTTGGGTCAGACTTCGTAAAACGGGTCTTCACCATGGCCCAGGCTTCCCTAGCGCCTTGTCGGTAGGCCGATATCTTCCACAACCGGAAGCGCCGCCGAGCTCCCTTCAGCTTCTCCGCAAGCTCTCCAAGGCCCTAGGGCATGGAGTGGGCAGGCCATAAGGCTTGGGCAACACCTTGCATCGCCTGCCGAATTCGCTCGTGCAGTTGCATGATTTCGGGAAGAAGGTTACCCGTAGAACCGGGCATCTCCTCTGCAGGACGACCTATGAGCATACCTACAGACATTACTCTGTTAGTCGACTTCCTCGCCTAACTCTTTTTTCAAAGTTCGTTCAAGCACTTACTAAATATGCCGCGTCGAAGCCGCTAATTCTCCTTCGTGGAGTCCGACAGCTGGCCACGAACATCTTTAAGTTCGACGTCCAGCCTGGTGTTGGCATCCTGAAGATCATTCTTCTCTCGCCTCACCTTTGTCAACGTACTCTCACCGGCCTTTAGACGGCGTAAGAGTTGTTGCTTTTCCGGATCGAGTCCGGCGCCATCTGCAACATGATTTGTCAGATTTGCACCCACACCACACAATACTAATCTTTCGAAGTGTATTTTACCTGAGGGGGTCTCTTTGGACTCCCCTGCTGCTGCTAGTGCGGCCTCTAGTTGGGCCTTGCACTTTTCCAGCTCCTGGGACAGTACAGTATTCTTCTCTGTAAGAACCTGAATATTAAATGATCCTTAAATCAGTTGCTCTAACTGTTTCAAGTCTCAGGGGCTATGGGTATATATATTTGACCAAAATTTTCTTACCCGTATGTCTTTTACATACTGCTCCATGGCTCTGGCTAAACCATTTTGAGCGGCACGGAGGTACGCATCTCCCGAATTAAAGGCATCTAAAGCCTCTTGGGAGAAACAAGCGTCGCGTAGAACTGTCCGGCGACGCCTGTGGTTCATGGCACTCTCCACTTCAGAATTTGTCGCAGACAGCCTGTCCGCATCCTTTGTCGAAGGAGCGTCCGGTGCGCGCCTTGTGCTCGCCTCCGCTTCCTGGCTAGACGTTGGAGCCTGGCTGGTGGAGGCGCGATTGGCAACCTCTCCGGATATAGTCCGGCGAGGTCTCTTCATTCTGAAGATAGCACGAACGTTAATATGCCCGGACAGAATAACACCAGGGAAGCAGAGGGTGCGCTATACCTTAGCGCCGGCATCTTAGTCCGGACTACATTCCTTTTTGCCCCATGGGGCCCTGCGGCCCCTCGCTGGCTAGCCGCCACAGGTTCGGCCTCCTGCCTCGGAAATCTCCCCTGCAAAACACGGTTGTCGTCAAAAACACCGGAATACGTGAGTGTGGAATCTATCTCAAGGGAATGAGACTCCGATTTCTGTCACCTGGGAGGCCAGGATTAACCCTGGGTAATCAGCCGTGATGGCTACCAAGGTATTGTCCTTGCTTAGTTGATGGAACACCCCGTCGATAAGCTCCACCGATATGTCTGGGTCCTCTTCGGAGTCCGGATCGAGGGACCGTTCTGGGTCCTCGGGTTGTGGAGGGCGGCTGTTTATATCCTTTACCACCTGTTGCAGTTCCTGCATTCAAGTCGTTAGACTACATATCTAACCATGGGAGTACAAAACAAACGGGCAAGCGCAGTTGTTCACTTACCCAACTTGGAGAATCGTACATAGTGAATCCGGCATGCGGGTTGACGCGGAGGAATTCCTCCTTTTCTCCCTTGTACAAAGAGGATAAGATCTTTACTAGGGCGGCAGCTGAAGCCGGCCCCTTACGACCGTAACGGGTGGCGTCATCCTCCCCGTTGAAATCCCACATGGGGTGGCCTCTATACTGAAGTGGCTGCACCCCCCGCATAATGCATGCAGCCATGACTCCAATCATGGTTAGTCCGGAATGAGCCAACAGTCTTATCCGGCCCCTCAGGTAAAGGATGTCTCTATCGCTTTCTCTCTGAGAGCTCCGCGAACGCCAGCTCAAGCATTTCTTCAAGGGAGCACTGTTGAACTCAGGGAGACTGACCCAGATAGGTTCTGGTAGCGGGACGTCATCTATATAAAACCATTCCGAAGGCCAGTCCTTGGACGCCTTCTTCGGGGTTCCGGATAGGTATCCGGTCCCGGCGATGCGCCATACTTCGGCTCCGCCCACTTGGTATATAGACCCCTCTTTAGAACGAGGCACCAGGCAGAATAACCTCTTCCACAGCGCGAAATGAGCCTCAACGCCTAAAAATAGCTCGCAAAGGGCGACGAAACCCGCAATATGCAATACGGAGGCGGGCGTGAGGTTGTGCAGCTAGAGGCCGTAGAACTCCAGAAGCCCGCGGAGAAATGGGTGAATTGGAAATCCCAGTCCCCTTATTAGATAGGGGACGAGGCACATCCTCTCTCCTTTAGAAGGATTGGGGGTGCTCTCCGCTTGTTTTCCGCCATTATAGGTGGCGAGACCGGCTCGAACCAGGACCATGTATGCCTGAGGGAGAAATCCCTTGGCCTGAAGTGACGCTAACTCGCTATGCGGGATGGTGCAACTCTCCCAGTCCCCGGGTTTGGGACCGGAGGGGCGAGGGGAGGAGCTTCGACGGCTGGTCATGTTGGAATGGACCTTTGCTGGATCGCTCTGATGATAACTCACGGAAAGGAGAAGATGTGGTTTGGACCTAAATCCCCATCCCGTTAAATAGGCGGCTCGTTTATACAGCTAGGGGTGTGGATGTAAAAACACCCTGGCTTTTCGCATTCGTTTGAACACGTGGAAGACGGCCATTATTGGGCATGGAAGCCGAGGAGCACTACATTACAAAAATCGGACATTATTCTTATAGGTACACAAGATTTGGAGAGTAAACCACCTTGCAATGCCGAACAATCTGCGCGCCGGACTCATCGTCATTGAAGCCTGGTTCGGGGGCTACTGAGGGAGTCCTGGATTAGGGGGTGTTCGGGTAGCCGGACTATACCTTCAGCCGGACTCCTGGACTATGAAGATACAAGATTGAAGACTTCGTCCCGTGTCCGGATGGGACTTTCCTTGGCGTGGAAGGCAAGCTTGGCGATGCGGATATTCAAGATCTCCTACCATTGTAACCGACTCTATGTAACCCTAACCCTATCAGGTGTCTATATAAACCGGCGGGTTGTAGTCTATAGGCAATCAACTCCATACACAACAATCATACCATAGGCTAGCTTCTAGGGTTTAGCCTCCTTGATCTCGTGGTAGATCTACTCTTGTACTACCCATATCATCAATATTAATCAAGCAGGAGTAGGGTATTACCTCCATCGAGAGGGCCCGAACCTGGGTAAAAAACACCTTGTCCCTTGTCTCCTGTTACCATCCGGCCTTGACGCACAGTTCGGGACCCCCTACCCGAGATTCGCCAGTTTTTACACCGACACCAACCCTCAAGTTTCCCCGAGGTGGCCCCGCAGGCAGCTCGGTTCGGACCAACACTTAGAGAAGCACTGGCCCGGGGGGTTAAAATAAAGATGACCCTTGAGTCTGCAGAACCCAAGGGAAGGTGGTAGGTTGTTAGTGCAAATGGTAAAACCAAGGTTGGGCATTGCTGGAGGAGTTTTATACAAGGCGAACTGTCAAGGGGTTCCCATTATAACACAACCGCATAAGGAACGCAAAATCCAGGAACATAACACCGATATGACGGAAACTAGGGCGGCAAGAGTGGAACAAAACAACAGGCATAAGGCCGAGCCTTCCACCCTTTACCAAGTATATAGATGCATTAATTAAATAAGAGATACTGTGATATCCCAGCAAGAATATCCATGTTCCAAACATGGAACAAGCTTCAATCTTCACCTGCAACTAACAATGCTATAAGAGGGGCTGAGCAAAGCGGTAACATAGCAAAACAACGGTTTGCTAGGACAAGGTGGGTTAGAGGCTTGGTTCAACAATATGGGAGGCATGATAAGCAAGTGGTAGGTATCGCAGCATAGGCATAGCAAAAGAGCGAGCAACTAGCAAGCAAAGATAGAAGTGATTTTGAGGGTATGGTCATCTTGCCTGAAATCCCGCAAGGAAGAAGAACAAGTACATGAAGAAGAAAAATGGACGTTGTCAAACGGATCCTCACAAACGCGAGGTTACCGGAACCAACCCGAAGAAGCAACACCGGAAAGAAGCACACAGCATAGTAAACAAACCACACACGAACATGGTATGATATGCGGGATGCGGTATGTGATGCATATGCATGATTTACAAAGGAACTATTGAACCTGGCCTCAACATGGAAATATAAGAGTTCCACTGGAAAGGTGAGGTGATTTCGGTTGAAATCGATATAAAGATCACCGGAATCGGATGCACAGTTTGGAAATGGCAAGCAAAACAAATATGGCACCGGTCTGCGATAATCAGCAAGTAGCCATCTAAATGCATCAAGATAAATATGCTACAACATTCAAACATGGCAAAAAAATACATGGCAGGGATCCACTCATGAACCTTGACAAAATATGAACACTGAGCTACGGCTAAATCATCCATAAACAGATTCAAATAAGCATGGCAAAAGAGCAAATGATAACAGGTTTCACACTTAGTGAAATTAACACAAGTTTGGAATTTATCATCAGGTAGCACACTTTAGAGCATGAAAACTACATGCTACAGGAACTTAACATGGAAAAGCAAGGCATGGAATGAAGCTACTCAAAGCACTTAACAAAAGTCCCTTAGTGACCTTAAGCCAAAAGGGGTCAGAAAATACAATTGCAAGCATGTGAACATAGCAAAAACATAAACAAATCCAGACTTGGTGAAAAACTGGAGCATGCAAAATAGTTAACGGGTAGGCATGTTTACGAGCTCGATGCACTCACTACAAACCATTGAATGACAAACTAACCATACACTCATCAAGAAGACATGGCATAGGAACTATACATGGCAAGAACAACATCATAGTATGCACGAATCAATAGCAACATCCTCGGCAAAATCGCTAAACATGTCAACAACCTGTCAGGATCATTTTATAGCAAAAGTAGAGGTCGATTGACTCAAGTTAGGTTGCTCCATAAATGCAAACAAAGACATGGATGGATAGAGCACAACAATATTAACCAAACATCCTTACTGATCATCCTCAAAAGAGGCACGGATCACTAGGAAACAACATGAACATATGGCATAACAACAAAATTAGGACAAGGACTTAGTGAAATTCTAAGTCCCTGAAATCAGCATTACCGATTACGCTACTTTGCACGCTTGTGCTAGTCACCACAAATATCACAAAAATACATGGCAAGCACCCCTGTAAAGATGGCATGGCATATAACAAAACACATGTAGAGCTCAGGGTCATAGCATGCACACATTAATCATGGAAAAAAATGACAAAATGCCATTTGCTGAAACATATCTAACAAATTCCTCACATAGCCCTCTTCCAATAGTATTTTGGGCATCAAGATGAGCTCAAATGAAAATCATGCAATGAGATGAAATGATGTACTCGTCGAGACGAACATTTTGATATGCTACACGCTAAAAACGGAGCCACAGATGATGAGTTATGATGCGATGAAAATGTTGGGGATATTACTACTAGGCGTAAACCGGCCTACTTGGGCCGGGTTAACTTCATCAGTAGTTCAGTATGTTAAAGCCCATGACCGGTTTAAAGCCCGTAGTCGTAAACCGGCGTCGGTATGTAAGCTTGTATTGTAAGTTAGGAATAAGTAGAGACCAAACCGAACACGTATATGAGCCGGTGTTGGGACTCTGTAAACCTACGGGCGTCACCCGTGTATATAAGGGGACGACCCGGCGGCGGTTCAAGGACAACAGACAACAACTTGAGACTTAGGCGAAGCTTGTTTGCTCCCTAGTCATCGAAACCCCATCAATTCCATCACAACTAGACGTAGGCTTTTACCTTCATCGAAGGGGCCGAACTAGTATAAACTCTCTTGCGTCCCTGTGTCCGCTTTAACCCCTTCAAGCTAACCCGTTGCGATGGCTCCACGACTAAGTCCTTTCTCTAGGACATCTGCCGTGACAAAACCACGACAGTTGGCGCCCACCATGGGGCTATCGCATGATGGTTTCAAGTTCTTGGAGGGCCGCTTTGAAGGACTCGAGGGCTATGCTGTGGGCCGGATGACTAAGAGTCATCGCGACAAGCTCTACATCGACGATGCAGGCTGGGGCCCCAAGGCCGGCTCAGTTGAGTACGGGTACCGGGTCCCCTTTGGTGGCATACACGTTTTCATCGGCAAGATCGGTGAACCGGGCCCTGAGCTGGACCTCTGCACCGACCTCGTCGAAACGGCTCAGCGTGCACGATCCGCTCGGGTTAAACCGGCCGTGAAGCGTTCCTTCGTGGGAGTCATCCATGGAGGAAGCTATGAGGATGGATCGGAATCTCACGGCAAGACCATTGTTTATTCCGGCGACGAGTCATCAACCGGAGAAACCGAATCTCTATATCAGCTACAAGATGGCTGGATTGGGGGCTGTTCCGATGGCGATAGTATTCTAGACCCCTCTGATCTAGCCAACCGAGTTGGAATATTCACGGCTGGCACACAAGCAGCAATCCATTCTTCGACCGCTGCGCCAATGACCTCCGGTTCAGTAGCAGCGACGGTTGCCGGGGCAGGAGGCTCTGTACGCCCACCGGCCCAAGTTCTATCAGATCTATTTGATGCATTGGCCGTGCTCATGGCAGAAGCTAACCCGGCGGATCAGGACGCCCACGACGCGGAGATAGCAAAAGTGAAGGAACAGATCACCCAGGCCAGGGCGGACCTGGTTGTTGAGGATGCCAGGATGACCGCAGAGCGGGCCGCTTTAGACACACAAGCCTACAGGCTCATGTTGGACCAGAACGCGTCGCATGAAGTCATGAAGAGGAAGTACCGATCCTGTTTGCCTTCGGTTTTCGAGGCCAGAGACCTTTTCAACACCCCAGGAGCAGGAACCAGTAATCCGCTGGAGGTAAACCGGGCGGAAGCCCCTGCGACCGGCACGCCGGTTCAGCCCCGTCGGATGGATCTGCCTCGTCAAAACACTGTTATACCTCAGGCTGTTTCGACACCTCCGGGTCACTACTCCAACCCGATGGACAATCTCGTCACCGCTGCTGCATGGCTGGAGGCCATTCCAATTGAAGGTGACTCGCCGCAGGCAGTAGAGACGCGATGGGTCAAGGAGCTTCTGAGGACAGCTTTGCTCCAACAGGAAGCATACTCGTACAGCCGCGACCGGATCCACTCGACCCCCCGTCCAAGCCAGAGCTATAGCAGGCATATGGATGAACCGGCAGTGTCGAGTAATGAACGACGTGGAGCACCCCGTGGCAACAACCCGGCGGGTGGTGCTGATAACGCTCAGGAAGTGGTGGACCGGGCCCGAGCGCGCAGGGAGGCTGAGTTAGCCGCACAGTATCAGGCTCAGCAGCTTACGCCGGTTCGTCCAACTATCTCGATCAAACCGGGTGTTACTTCTAGTTCTTTGGGGGTGCCTTGCCTTGTCCCCGCCTTACGCAATGTGCGCCTGCCCAAGGATTTCAAAGGCCCGTGCAAGGTACCAAATTACACGGCGGATCAACTTCCAGAGACATGGGTGGAGAGCTATGAGATGGCCATGGAGATGCTTGATGTGGATGACGCAGCGTGTGCGAATTACTTCACCATGATGCTTGAAGGAACGGCCCGTACTTGGTTAAAAAGCTTGCCGGCTAATTCTATCAGTTCATGGGCCCAATTACGAGCCCGGTTTATCAGCAATTTCAAGGATACATGTAAACAGCCTATGTCGATAGTGGACTTAGCTGCCTGCGTCCAGGAGGAAGGAGAATCGATGACTCATTGGGTGCGCCGGGTCTCACAAGTGTTACATTCATCAGACCGCATCAACGCTGACACCATAGTCTTGACCCTGGAAGGCAACTGCCGGTTTGGGCCCCTAAAGCTGAAGTTGGGACGGATGAAGCACCATTGCACTGACATGGGGACCCTCATGGCTGCTTTGGTAAAGTATGCTGATTCTGATAGTACCAAGGATCCCGAATCTGATGATGACAAGGCAGGGAAGGGAAAGAGGAACAGCAACTCCAAAGGTCAGCAGCATCACTTGGCAGGCAATGGTGGTGGAGGCAAGCGTAAAGCGGATGGTAACATGGACTTTGTGGCTAATACCAACACGCAGGACAAGGGCCAGTGATGCAGGGGTAAACCGCCAAATCGCAGTGGGGCATCCAACCCTAACCCGGACTGCCTAAATTATCTACTGAGCCAGCCCTGTCCAAGACATGGGACGAAGGAGGTGCCAGCAAACCACCTTTGGAAGGATTGCTTCATTATGCAGGAGTTCAAGAATTCTAATGCTTTCCGGTATGATCACGGCTCCGGCGGTGGCTCAGGATCCGGGCTGGGTTACGGTGGAGGAAATTCCGGTTCAGGATTTAATGGTAATCCGGGCGGACATAATAACCAAAATAATCAGTGCAACCAGGGTGGTTACAACCAACAGCAGCAACAGTCAGGTTACCAGAGCAACCCAAAGCAGTTGAATAGTGGGCAGTACCATGTCTTCACCACTAGCTTGGACAAGCGAGACCGGAAGGTTCAGAGGCGGGCAGTCAACTCTGTCGAATCGGCCGTGCCCTGTTATCTACGCTGGTCTGAACAGCCAATCATATGGAGCAGAGAGGATCACCCCCCCAGGTTGATAATCCGGGTCAGTTGGCTCTGGTGGTGGCACCTCAGGTGGGAGGTTACAAGTTCACCAAAGTACTCATGGATGGAGGGAGCGGCATTAATATCTTGTACTATGAGACCTTCCGTCGTATGGGACTGACAGATAAAAATCTCAAACCGTCTAATATGGTGTTCCACGGTGTGGTACCTGGCAAGTCAGCATATCCTGTTGGTAAGATAGCTCTGGAAGTGTCCTTTGGAGATGATCATGATTCCAGGTCGGAAACATTGATGTTTGAAGTGGTGAAAATCCAAAGTCCATATCACGCCCTGTTTGGGCGACCGGCCTACGCCAAGTTTATGGCACGGCCCTGTTATGTGTATTTGCAGCTCAAAATGCCGGGTCACAAGGGGACTATAACGGTTCACGGAAGCCGTAAAATCGCTTTGGAGTGTGAGGAAGGAGATGCGGCCTACGCAGAGTCGGTTTGTGCCACCGAGGAGCTGAAGTATTATAAGGACAATGTTGATCCGGCGGACATGACTCCATTAAAGAAGCCAACTACGGAGCATGATCTGGCCCTGAAGTTCAAATCAGCAGCAGAAACTAAGCTTGTTGACTTTGTACCTGGCGATTCGTCCAAGCAGTTCAGCATCAGTGCCAACTTGGATCCGAAATAGGAAAGCGCGCTCATCGAGTTCATCCGTGAGAATCGGGACATTTTTGCATGGAATCCCTCTGACATGCCAGGTGTACCGAGGCAACTCGCTGAGCACACCCTTAATGTGGATCCTAAATACAAACCGGTGAAACAGTTCCTCCGCCGGTTTAATGAAGAAAGACGCAAGGCGATTGGAGAAGAGGTAGCCAGGCTCTTAGCAGCTGGCTTTATTGTTGAAGTTTTTCACCCTGAGTGGCTTGCCAATCCGGTTCTAGTCCTTAAGAAAAACGGCAGCTGGCGCATGTGTGTGGATTACACAGATCTTAATAAGGCTTGTCCAGCAGATCCTTTTGCCCTCCCCCGTATTGATCAAATTATTGATGCTATGGAGGGTTGTGAGCGTTTAAGTTTTTTGGATGCATATTCTGGCTATCATCAGATCAAAATGGCAGTTAAGGACCAGGAGAAGACGGCATTCATAACTCCCTTTAGAGCCTTCTGCTATGTGTCTATGCCCTTTGGGCTCAAGAGTGCCCAGGCAACTTGTCAACGGTGTGTACAAAATTGTCTTCACAAGCCGATTGGCCGTAATGTACATGCTTACATGGATGATATCGTGGTTAAGTCCAGGGAGAAGGAGACTCTGGTTGACGATTTGAAGGAAACCTTTGATAACCTGAGGACGTACAAGATGATGCTTAATCTGGCCAAGTGTGTCTTTGGTGTACCGGTAGGCAAGTTATTGGGTTTTCTGGTGTCCAACAGGGGAATTGAGGCTAATCCGGAGAAGATCACAGCCATCACCTCCCTGGCTAAACCGAAGTGTATCGATGATGTTCAACGCCTGGCAGGCCGGATTGCCACGTTAAGCCGGTTTATCAGCCGCCTTGGTGAGAAGGCAATCCCTTTGTATCAGATGTTGAAGAAGACGGATCAGTTCGTCTGGAGTTCCGCTGCTGATGAAGCATTTGAGGACTTAAAGCGGCAATTGGCCAATCCGCCTGTGCTCGCCGCTCCCATTGACAAGGAGCCGTTACTGCTATATGTTGCTGCTAATGCTCGTGCGGTTAGCGTGGCTATTGTGGTGGAGCGAAAAGAGGCAGGGAAGGAGCATCCGGTTCAACGTCCGGTCTATTATATCAGCGAGGTACTCATTGATTCCAAGCAAAGGTATCCGCATTGGCAGAAGCTGGTGTACGGAGTTTCTATGGCAAGCCGGAAGCTTAAGCAATATTTCCAAGGGCACCCAATTATGGTGGTCAGTTCTGCTCCTTTGCGGGATATCATCCAGAACCGGGAAGCGGCTGGCCGGATTGCCAAGTGGGCTATAGAGCTTGGGCCGCACGGATTGAAGTATGTGCCTCGGACGGCGGTTAAGTCTCAATCACTTGTTGATTTCATCAATGATTGGACGGAAATGCAAGCACCTGAAGAAAAGCCGGATCACACATATTGGACCATCCATTTTGACGGATCCAGGCAATTGGAAGGCTCGGGGGCTAGAGTCGTATTAACTTCCCCACGAGGTGATAAGTTTTGTTACGTTCTCCGCTTAATGTTTCCTTGTACTAACAATGCAGCTGAGTATGAAGCCTTGCTCCATGGTCTCCGGATGGCTAAGGAGATGAACCTAAGTCGAGTTAAGTGCTTCGGTGACTCGGACCTCGTGGTCAACAAGTATCTGGCACTTGGGACTCCAAGGACCCAATCATGGCAGCATATCGTCGTGAGGTGGATATTGTTGCAGGTCACTTTAAAGGCTATCAGGTGGACCACGTGGACCGACGGAATAATGAAGTGGCGGACGCTTTAAGCCGGCTGGGCTCTCAGTGCAAACCGGTCCCGCCCAATGTTTTTCTGGATGTGCTGCACAACCCATCGGTCAAGCTCCCTGGTGAAGCGGATTTGGCTATTCCTGATCCGGAGGCTCAATTGGTAGCAACTCTTCATGTTATTCTGGATTGGACATTTCCTTACCTGGCGTTCAAGAACCGGGGCGAGTTACTAGAGGATGAGACTCTGGCCCGACAGATAATCCGGCGATCCAAGTCCATGACTATTATCAACTGCGAGTTGCATCATTGCAGTGTGTCAGGGGCGTTTCAACGCTGTGTGTCTCTTGAAGAAGGCCGTGAAATTTTGCATGAGATCCACGAAGGAGATTGTGGTCACCACGCCGGTTCAAAATCTTTGGTGGTTAAAGCGTTTCGCCATGGCTTCTATTGGTTAACTGCTCATGCTGATGCGGAGGATCTGGTCAGACGATGTGATGGTTGCCAAAAGTTTTCAAGACGTGCTCATGTGCTGGCTCAAGAATTGAGAATGATTCCAATGACTTGGCCGTTTGCGACTTGGGGCTGGATATGGTTGGGCCTTTCAAAAGGTCCAAAGATAAGAAGACCCATCTCCTGGTGGCGGTTGACAAGTTTACAAAGTGGGTGGAGGCAGAACCTGTTAGCAAGTGTGATGCAGCCATGGTAGTTCAGTTCATCAAAAAAGTGATTTTCCGGTTTGGATTTCCACACAGTATCATCATAGATAATGGTACCAATTTGTCCAAAGGTGCCATGAAGGAGTTCTACGAACGGGAGCACATCCGGCTTGACGTTTCATCAGTGGCACACCCACAGTCCAATGGTCAAGCAAAAAGGGCTAATCAAGAGATTTTGAGAGGCATCAAGCCCCGGCTTATGGTTCCTTTGCAGAGAACACCGGGTTGTTGGGTAGAAGAGTTACCATCTGTGTTATGGAGCATCACTACTACACCCAACAGATCAACAGGATACACACCGTTCTTCATGGTCTACGGAGCGGAGGCGGTTCTCCCTAGTGATATCCGTCATGACTCACCTCGTGTGGCGGCTTATGTTGAAGCAGACAACAAGACAGCACGGCAAGATGCTTTGGACCTGTTGGATGAAGAACGTGACATAGCAGCTGCCCGTTCGGCGATTTACCAAGAGGATCTTCGTCAATATCACAGTCGCCGAGTCAGAACCAGAACCTTTCAGGAAGGAGATTTGGTGCTCCGGCTCATCCAAGATCAGACTAATATGCATAAGCTATCCCCACCTTGGGAGGGACCTTTCATGGTCAGCAAGAATCTGCACAACGGGTCATACTATCTGATCGATATTCGAGGGCATAAAGACTCACGTACATCAGAGGAGGAGACCAACAGGCCGTGGAACATAGCTCATCTTCGGCCTTACTATACCTGAGCCAATGTCTCTACTTATGTATATATTATGACGATGTATATATATATGATTAAATATAATAAACCGGAACCTTAGCTAAAGCGGGGTATCTGTTCTTTTACATCATGTGTGGTTACACGGAGTTGTTCCAAAGCGGCCTCCGGTTTACCCCTTGAGTTAGCTTTTCAAAGCATCATGTTATATCACTTGGGGGCTTGGTCGTGTCCGAACCAATGCAACACCTCTTGATAGGCGAGAGCTACCAGATCACTTGGGGACTTGGTCACGTCTGAACCAGTCACGCCTCTTGATCGGCCTAAGGCCACAGAATCACTTGGGGGCTTGGTCGAACCCGAACCATTGCCACGCCTCTTGATCGGCATAAATGTCACGGTTTCATTTGGGGACCTGGCTGACTTGAACCATAGCTACACCTATCGGGAGCTTGGTCGTGTCCGACCATGGTAACGCCATCTGATCGGCTCAAATAAGCCTCTTTTTTGCAAACAGTTTTTATCATTGCCTTTGCTTCGCAACCTTCTTTGATAGATATTTCTTTCTTTTTGTTGCGTTTTTCAAACCGACAAAGTTTTAAACCGGTTCAAACTGTCAATTGACGGAACACGGTCCAGTTTTGATCCGGAGACTATTTGCCCGGTTTGATTTTTTATTAACATCCTATTACGGAGTAACACGGTGTTTTCTTATAACCCGGCACGGTTTACATGGTAAACCGGCATTATATATATACAGGAGCTGCTATCTCCTCCAACAGTTTGGGTTTATAAACCTCCGCTTCAAGATTGGCTAAGCCAACTTCATGCCCAACAAATGGTAGGTATTATGTATCTCAAAGATTTGATCATATGCTTAAATATCAGATATTATGATTTTATGTATGCGGACATCATACTCCGCCTGACGGTACAACCGCGGTGGCACTTTAAGATTTTTATATTGCAGGAAATACTTTGGAAAGTTCATCACCCAAAGGAAGAACAAGTTGCAGTAATTATGCACGAAGGCATATCAAAATCAAGAGTATCGGCTAGCCTATTACAAGGCAACACGGTGCCCAAAACAAGATCATTGTTTTTTTCAAAGGAGAAGCAGTTTAAACCAGCTTTCGGTTCAAGCTTGGTCACCAGCCTGGCCTGCTGGTTGTGGGTCATCCCGCGCTGCTTCAACTTCAGTTTCTCTACCCAGCGGCTGGAAATCAACAGTTGTCCAGTCGATTCCCATTAATGCTTGAAAGACAGCTTCATCATTGATCAGCAACGATGGTTCAATATCGGGAGCGTAAGTAAGCTTACGGATTGGAGGGATAAGATTTTCCGCTTCATGAATTGGTGCAGCTACTCGCTTGTTTTAATTGTCATATTGGGCTTGATAATGAGACAAGTCTGCTTCTTCAGCCAAATGACAAGCTAGCGGACGCACCTCCCGGTTTATTGCTCACAGATCCGCTTCGCTAAACTCTGACCCGTCTTCCTTCAAGCTAGGATAGCCCTGAGCCACTTCAATAGGATCAAAATCCGGCACCCAAGCTTTTGCCCGGATTAAGGCATTGACCGCACCGGTTCGAGCAGCAGATTTGTTCAGCTCTTCAACCCGGGCAGGAAGCACCGACAGTTTCTGCAGAGTGTCCTGAATCAAAGTGGGCGCCGGCTTGTTGTGGAATGCAGTACAAATGATCCGTTGTGCACCAGTGTACAGTTGTTCGATCAATGTATAGGCGGCTTTCAATTTCTTCCGCACATCTGACCCCAAATGACCAATGCGTGTTCCTGAAATATCACAAAGGGTTAACAAACCGGCAGCTCTAACAGACGGCAAAATTAATTCAGAAATCAAACCGGCTTACCAAAGATAGCAGCGATCATGGCATGTACGTGCCGCTTTATGCGGGTCAGTTCATCCACCACCGGTTTTAGTGCAGCATCGGCGTCTTCTGCTCGTTTGGTTAAAGCGGATTTTTCAGTAGCCCAATCCGCTCGCTCCTTCTTGAAATCCTTCTTAAGCTGTTCCATGACGCTTAAGGCGCTGGTCAACTCCTCTTTTGCTTTTGAGGTTTAAGTCTGTTGGGACTTCAGATTTTCTTGGAGATCGGCGATTTGGGTCTCTTTTGTCTTCAGCTCAGCCTGCATACAGACAGTTATATGATTCAGCAAGCAGTGCAAGAATTGAAGTACCAACCACATAACAAGTTATGCACTTGGCGCTTGGGGGCTAATGCCTATTTGATCTTCATATTTCACTTGATTATAAAGTCCCAAGCTCAATACAAGTATTCAACTTGGCACTTGGGGGCTAATGGCTATTTGTTCAAATAAGTTCTTATGCGGTGATATTAATTACTTAAGTCCCGGTTTAACTACACTAAGTTGAACCAGCCCTTGGGGGCTACATCAATGAATTTCGAGGCATTAAGATTTATGTTAGTAAGTCCCGGTTTGACAGAAGATTACAAACCGGTCCTTGGGGGCTAGGCGAGTCAGCAAGAATTGAAGCATACATGCAGGAAAGAGCATATGGAGGTTACCTCATATTTATCTTTCATCATGTTAACCAGACCGGCTTCATAGTCACGACTGGTATACAGCCGGTTCAGATAGCCGGAATGGATGTCTTGGGCGTTCAGAGCAGCGTAAGTCGCCAGATCAACATTCCACTTGCCCTTGCCAAAGGCAGCAAATTCTTCCTTGGCAGTATGTTTAGACTAAGCGACATGATTGCTTGGCTCTGTATGGCCAATGCCAGTAATAACAGCTTCATCATCCTTGGCGTTGCCGGTTTGCATTGGGGCCGTCAGTTTATCAGTAGACTTGGATGGACTGGTGGATTTCTCAATCCGGATGGGGCTTCTGGGCTGGTCAACAGGACCGGAGGTATCAACATGTCTCTCTTCAGTAATAAAATCATCATCTTGTGGTGGTGGGTCGTTTGGCACATCCTCACGGATGGCCGCTTCAGGGCGGAGTACTCTGTCCGGTTCAGGAATAGCATCTTCTTCAGCCGCTTTATCTAGGCGAGCCTTCTTGCTTGGCTTAGGCTTGGCCCTGAAAGGAGTAACAAAGGTCATTACAATATATGCTACAAAGTAATATACCAGAAACATTATGATAAGCATGGCTTACCCAAGCACCGTTTTGAGCGGCGGCAGCTGGGTAGCTGATGACTCGCCAGATGATGAATGGGAAGTGACCTGATAATCGGAGTCAGACGGATTAAGAGGTTGACGAAAACAGCCCATTTTAGGACAAGCACTGACAGGCAAATTAGAGACCTCTGAATGGCGTTTCTGAACCGGACTATTCGGTAAACCGGCGGAGGTAGCTACCTAGCCACTATGCCGGGTCGTGCGGCGAGCTTCGTGCTGTTGAGTCTTCATAAGAAATTTGGGATCCAAGTAAGCAAGAGGATGAGAAAATTTAACCTTCTGGTTTGCCTGATGGATTTTTAGTGAAGGCAAAGGATTTGAATCGGAGGAAAGAATAATTACCTCTGCAACATTAGCATGACTGGCTTCGGCATAATCCTGACAAATATCGTCATCAATAAGGCGCGTGAAAAATAAGCCAAGTGAATCAAGTTTTACCTCAAGGTCCTGGTTACCCACATCGTCATCAGCGGCCGGATCAGAGGATGCAGTGGTTCTTTTCCTGTGGGTAGTCTTCTTCACAGCTTTAGTCTTTTGCCGGATTGATCTTTCCGGTCTGTCTAGTTTTTCTGGTTTCTCCTGCGGTAGTTTCTTGCTCCAAAACGGATCATTGCCCTGTTTAAACAGGCATTGATATTAAACAATGACCAGATATATCGATAACAGGTTCAGAAAAAAGAACAATCAAACTCTTACAGCTGGCGGTTTGTTGGTGGCACAGAAGGGAAGCAGGCCAGTTCGAGCACAGACGTGTTCTGGTTCATTCAGCATTTTATTCACAGCCTCTGTGATTTCTTCGTCGGTAAGCTGGATGTTAGCATGTCGCAGTGGGTCATCAACACTGCCAGTATACTCGCACATCAAACCGGAGCGCTGACTCAGGGGCAGTATGCTCCACGATATCCAACAGTGAGCGAGATCAACTCCTGTTAAACCATTGGCCATGAAGGCTCTGAGCTTGGACAGTTGAGGAGCGTATTTGCTTCTCTCCTTGGCAGTCAACCTTTGCGGAAAGGGGTGTGTATTGCTAAGCCGCTCCAGACGAAAGCCAGGCAAAGGATTTTCACCAGCAGGGGAGGTGTCTTTGCAGTAGAACCATGTTTGATTCCACTCTTTGGGGTGGTTGTGCAGTTTGGCGTAAGGGTATGTGACTTCTTTCCTTTTCTGAATCGCCACACCTCCCAATTCCGTATTGGAACCGTCAGAAAACTCAGTACGGCGGTTTAGATGGAAACAGTCTCTGAACAACTCCACTGTGGGTTGCTCTTGAAAGAACACCTCACAGAGCACTTGGAAGTGACACATGTTTGTAACAGAGTTGGGGCCAGTGTCTTGTGGATGGAGTTGAAAATCGGCTAAAACGTCCCAGTAAAATTTAAAACCGGGTGGCTTAAAACCCTGGGCTAAGTGATCTAAGAAGACGACGACCTCTCCTTCTTGAGGTGTGGGAGGGCATTCTTTGCCAGGGACCCTCCAGTGGATGGTGTTTTTGCTGCCTAAAGCGCCGATCAAGACTGAATTGTTCAGTTGAGTCTCTGTGACACGAGAAGGAACCCAGTTGCACTCATATACTTGCTTGGCCATGATGAAATCTACAAGATAGGTGATTCCGGTTCAAGAATGCATTGATAAAAGTACACTGGCATGTACAATGTTAAACCGGAGACAGCTCTATCTAAACCGGAGTTTTCTGAAGCAACAGCATCTGGCGGTTCAACAAGGGGACTAATGGTATATACCGGTTTGGCAATTTTTTCCTACAAAGTTAAACCGCCGGATCTAAGCATTGAAACAGTTGAGATTGCGGATGGGTAAGTGTACAGAAACAGATTTCACAAGATTTCTTTACACCGACGGATCTGAAGCAAGTTCAGAAAAGACGGAAAATATTCAAGGTTCAAAAAAAGAACAGTACCGAATCAATGGGCAGATATACAGGTAGATCTATGGTCTTGAGGCATGTAAGTGAAGGCGGATGCTAAAAACTACCGCTACACAGAGCAAAGGTTCATAGGTTTATCTAAGATCTATCATATGAGTACGAAGCGGACGATGAACACGGCAGAACTTTGAAACCCTAGAATGGATTTACGGAGGAAAAGGTGAAGAACTCACCGGAGCCGAGGAAGAAACAGAAGGTCGCCGCGATGCTCTGGAACAATTAGGGTGATGCAGCGGCCAAGGTTGGAGCAGAGGTCGTCGACGGCGGCGGAGCTCCGAAGCTGGACGACGCGAGGAAGACAAAGCAGAAGGGCACGAAGGGGAAAAAGAAATGACCCCTCAGTCCTATTTATAAAGAAAGGGACATGTGTCAGGCGCGAGAATCAAGGGGTCGCGAATTTGGAAACGCAACTGTCGCCTTAATTGTCGCAGATCTATTAAACAAGAAGGTATCATGGATAGTTTCTTTATGACAGATGACGTCACTCCGGTTTACAGCAATCGGAGAAGATGACATCATGACGGTTCACCAAACTACAAGAAGATGTTGAAGATGAAGTTTTTTGCTAAAGGATTGACATGAACCTGTTCAAATCAATCTGGGGCCTAATGTTGGGGATATTACTACTGGGCATAAACCGGCCTACTTGGACCGGGTTAACTTCATCAGTAGTTAAGTATGTTAAAGCCCATGACCGGTTTAAAGCCCGTAGCCGTAAACCGGCGTCGGTATGTAAGCTTGTATTGTAAGTTAGGAATAAGTAGAGACCAAACCGAACACGTATATGAGTCGGTGTTGGGACTCTGTAAACCGATGGGTGTCACCTGTGTATATAAGGGGACGACCCGGCGGCGGTTCAAGGACAACAGACAACAACTCGAGACTTAGGCGAAGCTTGTTTGCTCCCTAGTCATCGAAACCCCATCAATTCCATCACAACTAGACGTAGGCTTTTACCTTCATCGAAGGGGCCGAACTAGTATAAACTCTCTTGCGTCCCTGTGTCCGCTTTAACCCCTTCAAGCTAACCCGTTGCGATGGCTCCACGACTAAGTCCTTTCTCTAGGACATCTGCCGTGACAAAACCACGACAGATGATGAGTTATGATGCTATGAAAATGCCCAAAAATTATGAAGAGAGAGGGAAAAGTCAACCAAGAATTAGGGTTTCAGATTCCAGATCCGGTCGGTGCACTGTAGACGAGGCGCTCGGATCTCTCAACGGAGACGGTGAAGATAACGGCGGCCGATGGCGCTCGGGCGCGGGGAGACCGGGGAGCTCGAGGGGCGGTGCGGATGCGGCTTCGGGTGGCTCTGGAGCTCCTCCGGCGAGCTCGGCGGAGCAAGGCGACATCGGGACCTGCTTGGGCGCCGGCGAGCACTGCGGCGAGGGGGCGGCGGCGCCGGCGATGGTCGGTGGCGGTGCATAGGTGAGGCGAGGCGGCGCAGGGCGGCGGCGACCGGCACCGGCCCGGGCGGCGAACAGCGCGGCTCGGTCGGGGACGAAGAAGCGAAGCGGAGCAGTCCGGTGGGTCGGCATCGTCGGCGGCGATGGCGGGCGGCGGCCGGAGCTAGGAGCTCGCCGGCGCGGGCGGGCGGCGTAAGGGAGCGGGCCGCGGGGGCCGGACACGGGCTCGCGGGCCTCGGGCGGCGCAGCGATGTGGGCACCGGGCGGGGCAAATGCCAGCCTGACACATGGCGGCAGACGTCGCGGGCGGACATGTCCATCGGCAGGAAAAATGTCCGGCGGGCGAGAGGAGAGAGGGGGCTAGGGTTTTGCGCGAGAATTTCGGGGGTGATCAATTTATAGAGGTAGAGGGAGCTAGGAGAGTCCAAATGAGGTGCGGTTTTTGGCCACGCGATCATGATCGAACGACCGAGATGATGGAGAGGGTTTAGGTCGCTTTTGGGCCACTTTGGAGGGGTGTTGGGCTGCAACACATATGAGGCCTTTTCGGTCCCTCGGTTAACCGTTGGAGTATCAAACGAAGTCCAAATGGAACGGAACTTGACAGGCGGTCTACCGGCAGTAAACCAAGGCCGCATGACAAGTCTCGTTCCAATCCGAAAAGGTTAACACCCGCACACGGAAATAGGTAGAAAGGGACACCGGGTGACATAGGAGCGCCGGATTGCAAAACGGACAACGGGGAAAATACTTGGATGCATGAGACGAACAAGTATGCAAATGAAATGCACATGATGAGATGATATGAGATGCATGACATGCAGGCAATGACAAGACAACAACAGCGAATAACTGGAGGACACCTGGCATATCGGTCTCGGGGCATTACATTTCCAGTCCAACCCGGCGCGCGCCGCTCAGTCGCTGGCGTCTATTAAGCTTCGGCTGATGTATACGACAAAAAACGCCCATACTATGCCCACGTGATGGTTAGTGCTATCAGGCTAGAGGCCCCTCAGATCAAATACCCAAATCGTAATGGATTAGGAACGCACGGTAACAAGCAGAGACTCACGATCGATGTGACCCCATCGCCCCGTCTCGAGTACTTGCGGCAAGGGCTAAGAATGCCCGGCCACGCCTCGTAAGTATCTCGTGGGCACCTTCTAGGTCAACCCGACTCCACATCACTCGCTATTAAGCTCGCCCGGGTACCCCTCAGGGCCAACCCATCTTTAGTAACAGGGTCCAGTGCAAAGTCATAGTAACCATAGTAACCGTGTGTCTAACACCAAGGGGGAAAACCTGAGGAATCACCCTTGTCGGATTCCCACTCGATGTAAACATCAAGGTGAACGTAAGAGGAACCACCCTCGAGGTTCACACTTGAGGGGTTGCACGACAGAGTCGTATCGGAAGTGGTTAAGGAGGAAATCACCCTCGACGACCACGGCCGAATAGCTACTCTACAGAGATCTCATCAGGAGTGATGTATGAGGTTCCACCATCAGCACTCGATGGTAACTCTTCAGAGTCGAGCAACAAAGGGGCGTGATGTGACGTGAGGTGTCGGGGCCTGGTCTTCGATCCCATTGATCGGGTCTTCTGATAATCCAGCGGGGCAGTCGGGTCAAGTAGGGCGGTCACTGATGGGTCTCTAACCAACCTATACTAAGCAGTTTAGGATAAGTAGGTAGGTAACAATAGCAGGTTACAATAAACAGACTATGTAGCAGAATAGGAGCAAACAATAACAGTAGCAAAATCTAATGCAGGCATGAGAGAATGGAATGGGCGATATCGGGATGATCAAAGGGGGGGCTTGCCTGGTTGCTTTGGCAAGGAGGGGTCGTCATCGACATAGTCGATCCTAGGGGCAGCATCGGTCTCGGGGTCTACCAGAGAGAAGAGGGGGAAGAAACAGTAAATATAAAGCAAACATAGCATCACAAAGCATAACGTGGCAATATTCTGTGCCGGGTGTGACCTAACGCATGGCTACACGATATAGGTGAAGGGGGAATTCAACCGGGAATGTATTCCCGGTTCCGGACCTATGTCAGATAGATGACCGGAGGGGGAATGTTTGAAGTTCAGATAGTTAGAGGCATCTGACATGTAAACGGACCGCGTATTCGGGTTTGTCTCGTCATTCTGAGCAACTTCCATGTATAAAACTTTTTCATCCGAAATACGCATTATTTTATATGATTTTTTAAAGTATTAAACATTTTCTGAATTTATTAATAATTCAAAAAATGGAGTTATTGCATCAGCATGACGTCATCATGATGTCAGCAGTCAACATTGACCATTGACTGGTCAAACTGGAAGTGGGGCCCATCTGTCATAGATACGTTTTAACTAAACAGGTTTAATTAGACTAATATGCAATTAGGTTAATTAGGGTTAATTAATTATTTTTATAATATATTTCAATTGTTTTTTCTTTTTTAAAGGGCGTTGGGCCCACAAGTCATTGGCCCAGCGGGCTACCGGGTGGTGGATGCAGGCACTTGGGCGTGGGCGTCCGCCCAAACATGCACAGGCGTGATGGAGGGCGCCGGCGGAGGCTATGGCCGGCTATGCGAGCACGCAGAGGCGCACGGGGAGCGCCGGCAGGCGCACAGGCCAGGCACGGGCGGTGGCGTGGGGTGCTTGCGAGGCACAGGCGTGTGTAAGTGCATCTAGTGCCACCCCTAGTTGGTTTTGGAGTATTGACGACAAACCTGGTTGAGGGACTAATGTGTTTGTGAGAATTGCAGGATAACACAGGTAGAAGTCCCTCATTGATTCGATTTTCCTACCAGAGATGATCCCTCAAAATGTATGAAGACATTGAAGTCAAAGGTGGTATGTGAAGACATTCACATTGAAGACTATGACAAGAGAAGACATCACGTGAAGACTATGGAGCGTGAAGACTTAGCAGTTTCATCATTCTTTTCTTCTTCTTTGTTGAGTCATAGGAACCACCGTACTGTTAAGTGGGGTCCAAAAGAACCAGTCAGAATGACTGAAGTGATGCTTAACCAAAATCCTATGTCTTCGAGTGAAGACTATGAGAGGAAATCTTATTCACAGTTGGATAAGTCAGCTTTGCTTGTAGCCCAAGTAAAGTTGCCGTGTGTGTTTGAAATCTGACCGTTGGAACATGTGTCAGTTCCTTAGTGACCCAGGGTCATTTCGGACAAATCAGGTCGGGTTGCCTAGTGGCTATAAATAGCCCACCCCCTACAACCATAAACGGTTGGCTGCTTAGAGTTAGTGCATCGCTTTTGTCGTTTGAGAGCAACCCACCTCGAAGCCTTTGAGAGAGAATTCCTTGCGAGGATAAAGCCCTAAACACCCAGAGCCAAAGAGTGTTAGGCATCAATGAAGTCTTCCTGTCTGTGTGATCTGAAGACTTATTACACTTGAGGACTATGAATCCTCCAGCCAGTTAGGCGTCGTGTTCTGAGCATCCAAGAGTCATTGTGGATCGCCGGTGAACGAAGTCTGTGAAGGTTTGGAAGTCTACCTTGAAGACTTACCAGAGTGATTGGGCGAGGACTGGGTGTCCTTAGCTCAAGGGGAATAAGGTGAAGACACGGTCTTCTGAGTTGAATCTCAGCCTCCCTAACCAGACGTACAGTTGTCACAGCAACTGGAACTGGTCCAACAAATCATTGTCTTCAACGAGTCACTAGTTTCATCCTTCCCTTTCCTTTACTTACTGTTGATCCTTGTGAAGTCATTGTATGATTGCATCATCTTTTGTCTTCACTAAGTGACTGTTTGTTCTGACTGGCTTCACACTATCTTCCTACCCGATCTTTACTGCCTCGCTGCTATTAGTCATTGTGCTTTCACTTTATTGAATACTTGACTATGGCTTGCTTAGTGTAGTCTACCTTCCGTTGCATGGTAATAGGTTTATTTCTATCGTTTGTCTTCGAAACTTCCATGTTTTGAAGACTTTTCTAAAAATCACCTATTCACCCCCCTCTAGTCAATCACTAGCACTTTCAATTGGTATCAGAGCAAGGCACTCCCTTGTTCTGTGTGATTCGGTTTAACCACCTGGAGTTTTAGCTATGTCGACTGCAGGGATAATCAAAGTCTCCGCTGTGTGCCCAGTCTTCGATGGAACTGGATATCCCTACTGGAAGAATAAGATGCGCATGCATCTTGAAGCCATTGATGTCGACCTACGGTATGTCATCAAGAATGGCGTTCCCAAGGCTGGTGAAGGTGTCATCGCTGCTGATGTCAAGAATTTCGTTCAACTGGACTCCACTACCAAGAACATCATCTATGGTCATTTGACCAAGGGACAGTATGGCCGTGTGAGTGCTTTGGAAACATCTAAGCTAGTCTGGGACTGGCTCTCCAAGGTCAACGAAGGCGTCTCAACCCAGAGAGATCAGAGAATCAGTGTCCTTCGCAACCTCTTCAACTGCTTCAAGAGAAATGACAATGAGAATGTCCAGCTCACGTTTGATCGACTCACTGACATCACAAATGAGCTTCAAGCCCTCGGCGCTACTGAGATCACCAAGCATGAAGTCGTCAAGACACTCCTGAGATCACTTGACAGCTCGTTTGACACCCTAGCCCTGATGATTCAAGAACGTCCTGACTTCAAGACACTCGATCCGTCTGACATACTTGAGAGGCTCAACACACATGAGTTTCAGCTTTCTGAGAAAAGAGACATCTACGGTCCCAACTATGGGCGAACTCGTGCCTTGAAGGCAAAAGCTGTCTCCTCATCTGAAGAAGAATCTAACAGCAGTTTTGATGATCCTGAAGACATTGCAAAGGAGCTTGCTATGCTTGTGAATAAGTTCCAAAATTTCACCAAGAAGAAAGGCTTCAGAAAGTCTTCACGATCAAGCTCAAGGAATGATGAAGCTTCTGCTCAAGACTACAAGAAGAGAACATGCCACAAGTGCAAGAAACCTGGCCACTACATCTCTGAGTGTCCGCAGTGGGACAATGAGAACAAGAAGAAGAAGAAGAGCAAGGAGTATGACTCTGACGACAAGAATAAGAAGAAATACTTAAAGTCTTCTTCCAAGTCTTCATCGCACAAGAAGAGCTCATCTGGCAAGGCTCGGGCGTTTGTTGGCAAGGAAATGGATTCAGAGGAGGACTCCACTTCTGAGGAGGCGGAGGTGGAGTCTGAGGAGGAGTCCGATTCTAGCGTTGCGAGTCTGGCTACAGCATACGTTGCCAAGTCCATCTTCAACACTGAAGACAATGATTTCATCAATGACACCAATGCAAATGACAAGGACTACTCTGCTCCTACCTACTGCTTCATGGCACGTGGTGCCAAGGTAAACACATGCACTGCTCACTATCAAACATCCAGTGAAGATGACTCTGATTGTGGTTCCAAACCCAGCTACAAAACACTTGCTAAATTTGCAACTGAACAACAGAAAGCTATGGAACATATTCAAAAACTGTTAGACAAAAGCGATGACCTATTAGACGCTGAAATGACTCGATCTCAGTCCTTAATTGAAGACATAAAAAATCTTCACGTTAAGTATGAGGAACTTGAAAGTCGTCATGAAACGCTCTCAACAACTCATGAAAACCTTTCCTAGATTATCTTCAAAGGAAGCAAGATCTTGAGAAATTGAGAGCGGCTCATGAAGATCTTCAAAAGGAAAACGAGTCACTTCGCGCCAAATAGATCAGTTCCGCTCAGGAAGGATTTGAACCACCATGTCTTAAATGCATTGAGCATGACAACGCTACTTCTGTTGCTGGGTGTTCTACTGCTACTACTATTGCAATATCTTCAACTGTTGATGTGGTAACTAACCCCTCTGTTGAGGATACCATTGCTATTGCTGATGAGAATGCTAGGTTGAAGACATTGCTTGAAACAGGGATGTACAAAAGTTTCAAAGGGCATCAGACACTATGCGATGTTCTCAAAAGGCAGATCTTGAACCGAAACCCTAGGAAAGAGGGTCTTGGGTTCGAAAGGAAATGAATGCTGATGGCTCTTAGTGGAAACCTGAGCAGTACCCCAAAACCACATGGGTTGCTGTAAAGGAACCCTCAGTGGATCCATCCACCCTGTCAGGCTTCAATTGTGCTAATCCCATTGTTGTTGATGAATCCTTTGATGCAAACTATAAACTGTTTAAGAATCAGAATGGTGAGGTGTTTGCCAGGTATATTGGTACTAACTGCAGGAATGAGCCACCTATGAAGAAAGTCTGGGTGCCGAAAAGGTTGTTGGAGAATCTTCCTGTGAATGTCGTCATGACACCACAAGTGAAGAAGACAAACCCCAGACCACAGGCGTCATATGGTCCAAAGGCTTCATACAGACAAAGGACTCACCTGAGTCGCACTAATGCAAATGTTTTGCAGGGAAGCCATACTCAGGCCTATGAATATGAGCGTGTTTAATCAAACTGCCATGTTCATAAGACCAAGAACTATTCTGCTTATTCATATGAGTACTATTGTCCACCTGCAAGACTTTTTGCTAGGGCTCCAAAGCCAAAGTTCTCAGATGCTGCACTTAGACTCATTGCTTGGAAGCCACCCTTGAAGATGTGGGTGGCTAAGAAAGCTTAGCTCTCTTTTGCAGGGAAAGGTCTCCAGCCGAAAACCAAAATCGTCTAAAGCTATTGCTGGGGACCTTAAACATCTTGTACGGCGCAAGATCAAATGCCCAAATGGTCTTATCATGTAGTTCATTCCTGAGTCGCTTGCTACTTGCCCTATCAGTCCTAACCTCGATCTAAGCTTTCATAATCCACTTGCTTGTCAAATGTTTATGCTTCACAATTCTCTTCGTGAAGCCTATCCCCCTAACTGCACTATAGGGTACGACACCAGCTGCTTCAGAATGGATTATTGATAGTGGGTGTACTAATCACATGACTGGCAAGCGAAGTCTTCTTGTGGACTCAACCTTACGTCCATCTGACAAAAGTCACATCACATTTGCTGACACTGGTAAAAGCAAGGTATTGGGTCTAGGTAGAGTTGCAATCTCAAGGGATCAACACATGGATAAAGTCATGCTTGTTGAATCCCTTGGTTTCAACTTAATGTCTGTCTCAATGCTTTGCGATTTGAACATGATTGTGATGTTTGGAAAATATCGTTGCCTTGTTCTAATGGAATCTGACAAGTCTCTAGTTTTTGAAGGGTATCGGAAAGATGATTTGTACGTGGTAGATTTCTCAGTAGGACCACAACTTGCCGTATGTCTTCTAGCAAAAGCTTCAGAATGTTGGCTCTAGCATCGGAGGCTAGGGCATGCTGGCATGAGGAACTTGCACACTCTTGCAAGAAAGAAGCATGTCATAGGCATCGAGGGCATCAAGTTCAAGAAGGATCACTTATGCGGTGCCTATGAAGCATGAAAGATGACAAGGGCCAAGCATCCCTTGAAGACAATCATGACAACGACTCAACCCTTCGAACTGCTCCACATGGACCTTTTCGGTCCCACTCATTACTCAACTCTTACTACTACTGCTTGTCTCTATGGCTTTGTCATTGTTGATGATTATTCAGGATATACTTGTTTGCATATAATCCTCTACAAGACTGAAGTGCGGGATGTCTTCAGACGCTTCGCCAATCGAGCCATGAACAACTATGGCGTCAAGATCAAGCACATCAGAAGTGACAATGGCACTGAATTCAAGAACACTGGCCTAGATACTTATCTTGATACTTTGGGCATCACACATGAATTCTCAGCTCCGTACACGCCGCAACAGAATGGCGTCGTGGAATGCAAGAACAGAACACTTATTGAGATGGCCCAGACGATGCTTGATGAATACAAGACTCCAAGAAAGTTTTGGCCTGAAGCCATTGATACTGCATGCCATATCATTAACCGTGTTTATCTTCACAAGCTTCTAAACAAGACATCCTATGAGCTCCTTACTAGCAAGAAGCCAAATGTCAGTTACTTCAGAGTATTTGGTGCCAGGTGCTGGATCAAGGATCCACATCACACTTCAAAATTTGCACCGAAAGCACATGAAGGTTTTATGCTTGGATATGGAAAGGATTCACACTCCTACAGAGTCTTCAACCTCTTTCACTATAAAGTGGTTGAAACTGTGGATGTGCGGTTCGATGAGACTAACGGCTCGCAAAGAGAGCACCTGCCAAATGTGCTAGATGAAGTTCCATCCAGTGAATCAATCAAACTTATGGGAACTGGAGAAATCATGCCATCTGAAGCTCAGCCTGAAGAGGAACTTATCATCTCCGCACCTGATCAACCTGAAGACAATGCTCAGCCTGAAGACAATCCTTCTAACGATGACAATGCTCAGCCTAAAGCAAGAGCAAAATCTTCATCCTGTTCATCCTCGTGTTGCAAATGAAGTACAGATTGAGAGACTAATTGATAGCATCAATGCACCAGGTCCACTCACTCGTTCAAGGGCAACACAGCTAGCAAATTTCTGTAGGCACTTCGCATTCGTCTCAATATCTGAACCCAAGAAAGTTGATGAAGCCTTCATGGAACCTGAATGGATTCAAGCTATGCAAGAAGAGCTTCAACAGTGTGAGCTGAATAATGTATGGGAACTGGTTAAGCGTCCTGATCCTCATAAGCACAATATAATAGGCACTAAATGGATATATCGCAACAAGCAAGATGAGCATGGTCAAGTTGTCAGAAACAAAGCTCGTCTCGTTGCTCAAGGATACACTCAAGTTGAAGGGATTGACTTCGATGAAACATTTACTCCTGTGGCTAGGCTTGAAGCCATACGCATACTGCTGGCCTATGCAAATCATCATAACATTCTTTTGTATCAAATGGATGTGAAGAGCGCTTTTCTCAATGGCAAGATTGAAGAAGAAGTGTATGTTGCACAACCGCCTGGCTTTGAAGATCCAAAACATCCTGACATGGTGTACAAGCTCAACAAGGCACTGTATGGCCTCAAACAAGCCCCTCGGGCTTGGTATGACACACTCAAAGACTTCCTGAAGAGCAAAGGCTTCAAACCTGGTTCCCTCAATCCCACTCTCTTCATGAAGACATGTGATGGTGAACTGTTTGTGTGCCAAATATATGTGGATGACATTATCTTCGGCTGCACCAATCAGAAATACAATGAAGAGTTTGGATATATGATGCAAAAGCAATATCAGATGTCCATGATGGGTGAGCTGAAGTTCTTCCTTGGTCTTCAAATACGTCAGCAATGCAACAGCATCTTTATATCTCAAGAGAAATACCTCAAAGATTGCCTGAAGAAATTTGGAATGCAAGACTGCAAAGGCTTCACGACGCCAATGCCAGCCAAACATCATCTGGGTCCCGACGACAATGGTAAAGAGTTCGATCAAAAGGTATACTGCTCCATGATTGGTTCCTTGCTTTATTTATGTGCATCTAGGCCAGATATCATGCTTAGTGTTTGCATGTGTGCCCGGTTCCAAGAGGCACCAAAGGAATCACATCACTTAGCTGTGAAGCGAATTCTCAGATATTTGGCTCACACCCCAACACTAGGATTATGGTATCCAAAGGGCTCAGAGTTTGATCTAGTTGGATTCTCGGATGATGATTATGCTGGTGACAAGGTGGATCGCAAGTCTACATCAGGCACATGTCATTTTCTGGGACGATCACTTGTATGTTGGCCTTCAAAGAAGCAGAACTGTGTATCTCTCTCCACTGCTGAATATGAATACATTGTTGCTGGATCTTGCTACGCTCAGCTTCTATGGATGAAGCAAACACTCAAAGACTATGGCATTCATCTGAAGCAAGTGCCACTCCACTGCGACAACGAAAGCGCCATCAAGATTGCCAACAACCCAGTTCAGCACTCGAAGACAAAGCACATTGAAATTCGTCATCACTTCCTCAGAGATCATGTTATGAAGGAAGATATTGATATCATACACGTCAACACTGAAGAGCAATTGGCAGATATCTTCACCAAGCCCTTGGATGAGAAGAGATTTTGCAAGTTACGGTGTGAGCTGAATATCTTGGAATCCTCAAATGTCCTGTGATCATGCACACATCCTAACACTTAAGCATGTTGATGACATAGATGTGCAACACATGAAGTAAAGTATATTAATGTGGAATTTGACTTCGGAGCGCCACGATAATTGTGCGCCGTGTCTGGGTCTAATACTTCCTATACGGTGAGTAACGCCACCACCAAAATTCTTCCCTTTGAAGTGTCTATCTAATGGCGTTACATTTGCAAAGTCTTCGCATTTTGTTTGTCTTCAATGTTAAAAAGTTCTCCTGTTTATCTTCAACATACTGATTTGGTTTATGTCCTCTACAGCATTCACTTATAGCTATGGCTTCGTGCTGAATCTTTTGAACTAAGTGAATGTGATCAGACCCTAACCCCTCTATGCTTCTTTCCTAAGTCTATCTATCCAAATCATATGCATTATATTGACACTGTCAAAATGTCTTCTCTGCATCCTTGTCAGCAGAAGACACAGAGACAAACATTAATCCGTTTTCAATGCCAAATCCTTTCACCTGAAACCGGAGAAGTGGGAACAACCACCCGACAATCTAGGCGTGTGTGGGAACGTGGGACAACCTCCGATGTGTTGCATGATAGCCACGTGTCCTTCAGATGTGAATCACCAGGGGCACCTGTGTAATAACACTGTGTCGTCCCTATCCCTATAAATACACGCCTCACCACAGTCATTATCCCTTCTTCCACTCTCGCACAAACCCTAGCGCCACCGCTAGCCCTCGACGACGCTGGCGACGAAGCGCTTAGCTGCCGCAACCTCACAGACGCCATCTTCACGCCGGCCGCGGACATCGTCTTCTCCGCCATCGCCGTAGGTGTCCTCCGTCGCCTAGTTAGGGCATGGACGATTGAACTGCTCGGCCTCCTCTCCCACTCCGTCTAGAAGTTCTTCGTGTGGTAGATAAAATCTCCTTTTTACAGCCCCTTTGATCCTATAGATTCATCACTTCCTACCACAAGCACTTTCTGTTCACACAAGTTGGATCTATTTCATACTACATCTCATAATATGCCTAGTATGTTCACTTATGCTTCACAAAGTAGTTAGATTCCTCACTTGTACTTATTCGTGGATTCATACAAATCTGGAACCAACTCTCTATTTATGAGTGAATGTCTTTGCACTATGAGGTCAATGTCTTCTAAACTGATTTATCTTCAAAATCTTCTGAGAATGCATATGACCTCTTCCCCCCTTCCCTCGCACCTTAATGCTATCACAGGTACATGTCCGTGGGAGAATCCCTTGGTTCTCATAGTCTGCATTCATTTGCAGAATTCTTACAGCATCATATAAATTCTCCTGAAGCTAGTTCTTGTCTGACCAGTAGATGGAAGACTTTGACAGTGTTGAAGCCTTTCAGTCTGAACTTCATGGCAAAAGAGAAATCTACAAGAAAGGGCGGCAGACAGTGCCGTGGGGGTACATCAACGAACCTGCCCGAAGATCTTTATGAACTGTACAAGACTGACCCCGAAGAAAGATATGGTCAGCGCAAGACACGAATCCAATGGATTCGAAGATACTGGGCCGAGCAATGGTTCAAGTACAGGTCCGTGACCCGGGAATATGCTGAGAAGAATGCCATCAAGCGACCGTGGGGAGACATCCTATACAAAAATCTTCAACCCATGTCTAGAGCTGAAGCCATTGAACAAGGCTTCTATCCTTGTATGGTCCGTGGACCACAACCTGCAGATGCAGACCCATCGTCACTGCTATGGTGTCGCGACGACAATCTGTTCAAGCGCAACCTTCAGTTTGCCAGGAACTCGGCCAAAGAAAATAAGAAGTCACGGGGAATAGACTTCAATCCAGGCCCCTCTGCTCCTCGTGCCGATGGCACATGCGAAGCTGAACCCAATCTTGTTGGTCCCTTCTACAACCTAGAAGGTCTCATCACTCATATTATGGTTCAAGGGACAGCCGTGGATGAACCTGCAGACGATGCTGATTCTGACGAAGCGCTTGCACCACCGAAGCCAAAGAAGCTAAAGAAACCTCAAGCTTCGAAGCCTTCCCCAGCACCAAAGGTCTCATGGGCTAAGCCTCTGGCCACTGCACCTCCTGAACTCAGTGTGCAGTCTGAAGATTTGTCACGCATCTCCAAGCCCTCCAAAGTGAAGATGCCTTTGCAACCCACTACCCAAGTACTGACAGCTGCTGCTATTCTCTGCAATGACGCCATTGATCTGTCCAGCGACGACGATCTTGGCGATGATGCTCTTGAGCAGTTGATCAAGAGCAAGCAAGAGGCAGAAATCTTCAATGACCTCCCTCTCTTTGATGTTGAAATTATCAACACCTTCATTGATGAGTGGTTCGACAGCCCAAATGTCAACTTTGATGATCTTTAGCTTCCCATTGGCCCGAGCGTCGCCTTCCACGGAGCCATTGCTGCTGAGTTGGCTCTAGCTTAGAACATTGTTGAACTGAAGCATAAGATTGATTATGAAAAAGCTCAGTTCAAGAAGCACATGGCCAAGCTCAATGTTGAAGACATTCAGAACTTCCAGACCATGATGCATGAGCTTAAGGAAGCATTCCGAACCAAACGCGAAGAAGCCAAAGGTTCTCATGAGCGCATGAATGATCTTGCTGCTAAATGTGTCCAAGGATACAAGGAGGCTGAAAAGTGCAAGGCCTTGGGGCGACCAGGAATCGACCCCAGAATGGCGGCCAAGAAGAAGAAGAAGCCAGCTGTGGCAGAGCCCGAAGCACCAAGGCAGGAAGTACACCCAATTGTCTTCCTAGCCAGTATGACAGGCTCGAAGCCTAAGGTCCCCACAGTGGCTTCAGAACTAAAGAAGACCAGGGCTGCTGAAGCTGAAGCCAGAAAGCGCAAAACCAAGGGCACTACTAATGATGCTCCTCCATCCAAGAAACGCAAAACCAAGAAGAGAGATCGGGCTGCTCCCACAGAGCCCCTTAATGTCGAGCCAATCTCAGTGGCTCTTCCTGCATCTGAACATCGTGAGCGCCAGTTGATAGTTCATGAGCCTGCTTCCACAGAGGCTCTTGAAGCTGAAGAAAATCCTAAAGTTAATCCAGCTGTTGACCCCACCGCAGCTGAAGACATTGGTCCTCACGACAATGTTGAAGATGATGAAGTCCGTCCTCAGATCGAGCACCAATTGGTATCATCGCCTGTGCTCACGCACAGCGAACTCATCTGTATTGGTCGTCCTCTGACGCCAACTGCTCAGGATGCATCGTGGGTTGATCACCCACAGAGACAAGACACTCCAAGCTCTCCCCAACCGCAAGCTACCCCACCAGTGCAAGATGATGATGACTTCGAGGCCCAGCACACTCCATCTCCACAAGCATCTCCAGCATTATGCAGGCTTCGCAAAGGACCAAGGCCCCAAGTCACTCCCACTATGCACGTGTCTGAGTCCGAAGCCAAAATGGCTGAAGATATTCCGGCTGCATCAGCCGATGAAGAAGAAGCCCCAAGAGTTGAAAGAGTTGCTACACCCCTGTCCCACAAAGATGTTCTCGAGGAGAACATGTCCGACCCTCCAGCTTCTGAAGTGGAGGTTAACAACCCTGAGGCGGCCACCAACATCACCGCTGACGCCAATGGCGTTGTCATGGCTGAAGCCAATGCGGCGCCTGAAGCCAATGAGGCGCCTGCAGCTAATGCAGCACCAGAAGTCAATGCTGCAGCACCTGAGGTCCAAGCACCTGAAGCAAATGTGGCCCCTGAAGCCCATGAATACAATGCCAATGCTCATGTTCCCCCTCCAAGACCTCATACAATTGAGCTTGCATTTGATCGTGGTCAGCCTGTGATGGTCCGATGGCCCATTCTGACTCCTCCGCCTGCTGCGGGTCCACAATTTGAGTATCACGTCGAGCACTGACCTCAAATTCAAAAGCCCAAGCCAAGACTTCCACCATTCCCAGGCACTGCCACTTCACCTGGGGTCTTCAATGTTAATGGCTTCATGGCACATAATACCTTCTTCAACAGCTCCAAGAACCCTTATACCAGACCACCCATTTCCTCAGATCGGTTCTGGAGCTATCAGCAGCGCACTACTATTCATGTGTCCTATACAATCAAGGGCGCATATTTCCACATATGCGCCTTGACTCTGAAGCTCTAGCTGGACTGCCCTGCCTTGAAGAAGCATTGGATTGCTTCAGAGATGCCGGTCTGTTGCAATTTGTCACAGATAAGGAGCACTGGAATGAAGAGCTTCTGCTACAGTTCTATGCAACTCTCCACATTTGAGGCTACAACAGGGATCCAAAGACTTGGGTCTTTGAGTGGATGACAGGCAATGTCCATCATGAAGCTAAATCTCTTGATATCATTGAGCTTACAGGCCTGCCCACTCCTGGTGAATACTATGAACCAGGTTGTTAACAACACCAAAATGCATTGGAAAGCATCTTTCAGAAGCCAGAACCCAACATGAGTCAAATGCTGAGCATGATGAAGCCTCTGCCTCATGACGTTGAATACACATATGAGTTCTTTGTTGAAGACCTAGAGTACCTGCCTTGCACCATTTACCACATCATCAGGAAGACTCTATGGCCTGTCAAAGGACACTCATCTGCAGCGAAGCTTGAAGGAGCAATGAAGACTTTGGTCTTCTATATTTTCAATGGCATCAGCTTCAATGCTCAAGACTTCTTCATCAGGCAGTTGGTTGCGTCTGGCTCCAACATCTTTGGGTTGAAATTCTATGCTCCATGGGTCATGTGTCTGATCAAGCGTCACTCAGCCTTTAACTATCAGCCGTTTACGCGCAATCATCTTATATTCTTGCCCGAGGTTGATCTGTCAGTTGAATCCATTTACCCAGAGCCTGCTAAGGATCCCATTTATCTTCACAATGTTGATCACTAGAGCTTCACCCAGCCCATTGAAGGAGTTCCAGCAGTCTCTCGTGTTTATCCCCTTGCTGGAAACACATGTGCCCCTCATGCTCAAACTGACGCCACTGGCAGCACCATTGCGCAAAGGCCTCGAAGATGATCTCGTGTCCTAAATGACAGAGAGCTTCTCGTCGCGTTGCATCAGAAACAGGACAAACATCACGACTGGCTTAAGCGTCAGATGCAAAGCCTCTTGGTGGATGTAAACCGCATTCGCAATCTTGCCACCAAGAATGCCTTTGTCACTCATAAAACATGTCAAAGGTCATGGAAGAGTTTGACCCTACTTAGTGCTGAAGCTGATCTGCACGATGATGGCTTCACCGAACGCTTCAAGTTTGACTCAACTCCTCCCGGAAATGCTCACTTGTGTCGGACTCCCACACTTGAAGACTCTGAATACTCATCCTCAGCTGCGACCGTAAATGCCAGAATCATCGATGACCAAGATGATGCAACTTCACCTCCTCCAACTTCAGCGCGTGTCGACACTGCACCAAGTTCTTCTGCACCACCGGATCTCAACGACAACCCTGCTGCCTTGCCTGCACCTCATGGGAACGAGTAGGCGCTCTATGTCTTCAAACCTTTTTGGTCCTCACTGACAAAAGAGGGAGAAGCATATGAGTTGATAGTCTTCAAGCAGGTCCATATGGGTGGTTGCTTTACTTTTTGCTACTTTTGCCAAGTGCTTACAACTCTCATTTTCGATACATTTGGTTCTTTGAGTTGTAACACTTAAACTCGATGGTCGTCTGCTACTTATTTGCTATTCTATGATGTGATGATAAATTCCGCATGTGCGACGATAAATTCCGCACTTAGATCATTTTGCAGACGTTCATTTTTCATTATGCATGTCATTATCTTCGTTACATCATATCTTGCATGATGAATTGTCATCATAGGTTGAAGAGGATCCCCACAAGTACAACCTGGCATGTGCATTTGCATTCCAAAAGCAAATTACTTATATGCACATCTTCAGGGGGAGCCCTTGCAACTTATGAAGACAATACCCTATCCTTTACAATTTCACATATTTTATTCCCCATTGAAAACTTCAACCAGTTTGTCATCAATCACCAAAAAGGGGGAGATTGTAAGTGCATCTAGTGCCACCCCTAGTTGGTTTTGGAGTATTGATGACAAACCTGGTTGAGGGACTAATGTGTTTGTGAGAATTGCAAGATAACATAGGTAGAAGTCCCTCATTGATTCGGTTTTCCTACCAGAGATGACCCCTAAAAATGTATGAAGACATTGAAGTCAAAGCTGCTATGTGAAGACATTCACATTGAAGACTATGACATGAGAAGACATCGCGTGAAGACTATGGAGCGCGAAGACTTAGCAGTTTCATCGTTCTTTTCTTCTTCTTTGTTGAGTCATAGGAACCACCGTACTGTTAAGTGGGGTCCAAGAGAACCAGTCAGAATGACTGAAGTGATGCTTAACCAAAATCCTATGTCTTCGAGTGAAGACTATGAGAGGAAATCTTATTCAGAGTTGGATAAGTCAGCTTTGCTTGTAGCCCAAGTAAAGTTGTTGTGTGTGTTTGAAATCTGACCGTTGGAACACGTGTCAGTTCCTTAGTGACCCAGGGTCATTTCGGACAAATCAGGTCGGGTTGCCTAGTGGCTATAAATAGCCCACCCCCTACAACCATAAATGGTTGGCTGCTCAGAGTTAGTGCACGGCTTTTGTCATTTGAGAGCAACCCACCTCGAAGCCTTTGAGAGAGAATTCCTTGCGAGGATAAAGCCCTAAACACCCAAAGCCAAAGAGTGTTAGGCATCACTGAAGTCTTCCTGTTTGTGTGATCTGAAGACTTATTACACTTGAGGACTATGAATCCTCCAGCCGGTTAGGCGTCGCATTCTGAGCATCCAAGAGTCATTGTAGATCGCTGGTGAACGAAGTCTGTGAAGGTTTGGAAGTCTACCTTGAAGACTTACTAGAGTGATTGGGCGAGGACTGGGTGTCCTTAGCTCAAGGGGAATAAGGTGAAGACGCGGTCTTCTAAGTTGAATCTCAGCCTCCCTAACCAGACGTATAGTTGTCACAGCAATTGGAACTGGTCCAACAAATCATTGTCTTCAACGAGTCACTGGTTTCATCCTTCCCTTTCCTTTACTTACTGTTGGTCCTTGTGAAGTCATTGTATGATTGCATTATCTTTTGTCTTCACTGAGTGACTGTTTGTTCTGACTGGCTTCACACTATCTTCCTACCTGATCTTTACTGCCTAGCTGCTATTAGTCATTGTGCTTTCACTTCATTGAATACTTGACTATGGCTTGCTTAGTGTAGTCTACCTTCCGCTACATGGTAATAGGTTTATTTCTATCGTTTTTCTTCGAAACTTCCATGTTTTGAAGACTTTTCTAAAAATCGCCTATTCACCCCCCCTCTAGTCGATCACTAGTACTTTCAGCGTGGCCCTAGGCCAGCAGGTAGCAGCAGCCGCGGGTCGGGACGGGCGTGATGCCTCGATCCCGGGCGTTGGAGCAGCGGCAAAAGCTGCAGCCGCGCATGGCAGTAACAGGTAGCATCGCCGGTGGGGGCGAGCGCACGCACGAGGCGTAGCCCGGCGTAGCCGATACACGGACAAGCGGGGCCACGGGCGCGTGGGGGCGCGTCAACGGTCGCGACGACCGCGACGAGTGTGCACGGCGACTGTGGCACCAGTCAGAAGAACGGGTGGCGCAGACGACAAGCTAAGCTGGTGAATCGAGGAGAGGGAAGAGGAAGATGGACGGCGGCTCACCCCCGTTGCAGGGGAACACCGGCGAGGCTCGAAGGACCGTGCGAGGAGGAGACGGGGATGCGAGTAACGACGTCATGTCGGTGGCGAGGCGAGGCCGCGGCTTCAGGCGGGCGTCGCACGAGGAAGTGGAGGAGCGAGGAGGACGACGGCGATGCAGCGCCGGGCGATGGCTGGGAGGATGGGCCCCATGGAGGAGGGAGACGGGCGACAGCATCAAGCGATGGGGGCGCCGGCTCGGGCGGGGCTGGAGGCACCCCCGATCCAGATCGGATCGTGGGGTGGGGGAGAGGAGCGAGGGATCATGGGGGAAGTGGGGGTGTGGTGGTGGATCGGGCTAGGGTTCGAGGAGGCGTGGGGGGTTAAGCGGGGAGAGGCGGGCCGGCCGGGATGGGCATGGCCGACTGGGCCGACCAGTTGGCTAACTGGGCCGGTTGGCCCGGGGGGGTTCGTTTTCTTTTTTTTTTTTTGGAAATCAAAAAGCTACTGCTTTGCAATTATCCCGAGCACCAAATGACTCTTGTACCACATGCCACCATAAATACTTTGCAATATTGTGAAGTTGCACAAAATTGTTTTGAGCATTTGGAAATGTTTACACATTTTTAGAAATTAAAAAGGCCAATTTAATTGTTGCTGGACCACTCAAATAATTTCCAGGAGCATTTTTGGAATCCAACAGAGGTAGGTTTCATCATGAAAAATACTTGGACAATATTTGCCACATTGTTAACTATTTTTCTGGCTCATTTGAAGATGCAAAAAAATGACTTGCAATTTGAATTGAATTGGACTTGATTTTTGGACAAGTGGCATTTTGGCTTAGGAAAGCATGACGACAAGGCATCATTAGGGGGGATTACTGTAGCAAGATTCTTGGGGCGTTGCACATTATAAGATGATCCCTCACTAAATTTCAAGGTATAAGTGTTCTCCCTAAGTATGCACCGTTTCTATAGTTCATCATGTCGAGACACCACATGATGATCGGGTGTGATAAGCTCTACGTTCACATACAACAGGTGCAAGACAGTTTTGCACGTGCAGAATACTCGGGTTAAACTTGACGAGCCTAGCATGTACAGACATGGCCTCGGAACACTGGAGACCGAAAGTTCGAATGTGAATCATATAGTAGATATGATCAACATAGAGATGTTCACCATTGAAGACTACTCCATCTCACGTGATGATCGGACATGGTTTAGTTGATATGGATCATGTGATCATTTAGATGACTCGAGGGATGTCTATCTAAGTGGGAGTTCTTAAGTAATATGATTAATTGAACTTAATTTATCATGAACTTAGTCATGATAGTGTTTGCAAATTATGTTGTAGATCAATAGCTCGCATTTTAGCTCCCTTATGTTTTTGATATATTCCTAGAGAAAACTAAGTTGAAAGATGATAGTAGCAATGATGCAGACTGGGTCCGTGATCTGAGGATCATCCTCATTGCTGCACAGGAGAATTATGTCCTTGATGCACCGCTAGGTGACAGACCTGTTGCAGGAGCTGATGCAGACGTTATGAACGTTTGACAAGCTCGGTATGATGACTACTTGGTAGTTTAGTGCGCCATACTTTACGGCTTAGAACCGGGACTTCAAAAATGTTTTGAACGCCACGGAACATATGAGATGTTCCAAGAGATAAAATTAGTATTTCAGACTGATGCTCGTGTTAAGATGTATGAGACCTCTGACAAGTACTTTCCCTACAAGATGGAGGAGAATAGCTCAGCTAGTGAGCATGTGCTCAGAATGTCTGAGTACTACAATCACTTGAATCATGTGGGAGTTAATCTTCCAGATAAGATAGTGATTGACAGAGTTCTCTAGTCACTATCACCAAGTTACTAGAACTTCGTGATGAACTATAATATGCAAGGGATAACGGAAACGATTCCCAAGCTCTTGCGATGCTGAAATAGGCGAAGGTAGAGATCAAGAAAAAGCATCAAGTGTTGATGGTTGACAAGACCACTAGTTTCAAGTAAAAGGGCAAGGGAAAAAAGGGAACTTCAAGAAGAATGGCAAGCAAGTTGCCACTCCCGTGAAGAAGCCCAAAGCTAGACCTAAGCCTGAAACTGAGTGCTTCTACTACAAAGATAATGGTCACTGGAAGCCGAATTACACCAAATACTTGGCGGATAAGAAGGATGAAAAAGTTAACAAAAGTATATTTGATATACATGTTATTGATGTGTACTTTACTAGTGTTCATAGTAACCCCAGGGTATTTGATACCGGTTCAGTTGCTAAGCTTAGTAACTCAAAACAAGAGTTGCGAAATGAACAGAGACTAGTTAAGGGAAAGGTGATGATGTGTGTTGGAAATAATTCCAAGGTTGATAAGATCACCATCGCACACTCCTTTTACCTTCAGGATTAGTGTTGAACCTAAAATAAGGCGGTTCATACGTGACTTAAGTTAGATTGTGGGTCAATTCACATAAAACACAGGGTTTTTTTGTAAAAGGGCCGACGGACAGGAGAAGCAATAGTCTCTTTATTAGTACTAGCAAAGAGTGTGTGCGTTACAACGAGAGAGAGAAAATAACACAACCTCTTAACCCAATAACCATGAGCCAAAAGCCCAATAGGATTCACGTTCTGTATTTTAATATGGCATCACATTTGTGTTGCCGCTTATCTTCCTCACCCTCACTGTGGTGGCCTTAGTGCTCACACAACCATAACACATTTGAATACAACCAATCATAAGGCATCTCTCTCTATATATCTTTCTATCTCTCGCGTGCACTCGCGCTCGCTTGGAATAAGATGGGAATTTTTTTTGTTTTTACAGAGGTGTGCATGTGTGGTTATCAATGTTTTCTTTCGTCTCAATCTAGTTTTAGCGGTTGTTTATTTCCAATCCGGATCGCGGTAGGTACGAAACAAAAAATGGACCATGTGCTATAGATTAAGTTTGCATCTAAAATAGTATTTTAAAAATATTTAACAAATGAAAAAATATTATAGTCAGATTCTACACATTTTCTAATTTCATATATAACATGTTAAAATCAGAGTTACATGTTTAAAAGATATGTATAATTTAGAAAATCATTTGTTTTATATGGACTGCAAATTGTAACTAAAAATCTAGGGGCTTTCTGTTAAAATGCAAAAAACAATTCGTTTGACTTAAATATGGACAGCGGGTTAATTACCTGAAAAGTCAGGGGGTTTCTTGAAAAACTACAAAATAGGGTTTATTTGTGACTTAAGTTGGACTGCGATTTAATTCACATAAAACGAGAGTGCTTTTTTAAAAGGGATGGCGGACGGGTAGAAGTAGTAGTTCCTTTATAAGTAGTATGTATGTATAGACATAGATATAGAGGTATAGATTTGCCGAAATTGCTTATGGAGGCCGAGCTCCATGGAGGCCTTCAAATGCAAAATTCAAAATTCATGAAAATTCATATTTTTATGTTTCAAAAAATTCTGAAAAAGATACAAAGATAGATGAAGGCATCGTGCACAAGTGTGTAAAATTTCAGGGCGAAACACGTTGAAATGAGGCTGCGCAAAAAAGACAAATCTGGGACTTTTTAACACATGAAACTATTCGTCCTCCCAGACCATGAATTTATCTATTTTGTACATGTCGCATTTTAATGTATTTCATCCTGAGATTTTACACACATACGCCTCACATCCTTGTTTACTTGTATGAAACTAAAATTTTCAAATTTTGAACTTTTCCAAAAATCGGCCTCCATGGAGGCCGAGAGCCAAAATGCCATTCTCTATAGAAAATGTTTAAGGGAAGAAAAACCTAGAGTCGTTCTGGACGAGCCTTCACGAAATTTAAATTTTTTGTGCCGACAGTTTTTTTAGGGTCTTGCGGACAGTTTTTTTTAGGGGTAGACTTATTCATCGAAAACCACAGAAGGTGGGATACGAGTTTGGTCATGAGGTTGGCCTAACCATACATGACAACCGTGCTGAAGCCTAAGAGAATGTTTGGCTAAGCATGTGCTTATAATTGACGACACAACTTTTGAAAGTAAAATTACAATTGAAAAGCAAAGACTGCATCTTCATCTCTCTGATAATAGCTCCAGTGCTCCCTATTGTCCCACTATTGATGTCACCCGCAACTTGTTTAGAATCGGAAGCTATCAACAGGTTCTGAACATTTAGATCAGCCGCTAAAGCTAGTGCCTCCGTGCATGCTATAACCTCCAGTGTGGCCGGATCATGCATCCCATCAATAACTAGAGTTGAACTGCCCAGATAGTTTCAAGAACCATCTCTACAAACAGCCAAGGCTGCTCCACGTCTTGTAAAATGAACTCCTGCATCAACATGCACCTTGCAATATCCTGTAGGTGGGGCTTTGGGTCTCGTCACCAGGACACCCATTGGGGCCGCTGTGGTTTTGCATGAGGCAGCACCACATCCTTGGTCATATTTAACTCCTGAAGATAGTGCTCAATGAAACTGGATATCGCCTGTGGACTCTGAAAAATCCCCTCATGGATTGCTTTCCGCCTCGCTGCCCAGATAGCCCACAAAGTCACCGACAGCTTAACGAACCGCTCATGGGGTAGAGCTTCCATGTGTGTGAGTAACCACTGCTTCGCATTCGGCTCAGCAGTTGTCACTACTGCTTGAGCAAGGTCCTCATCTACCATAGCCCATGTGCACCTAGACATAGTGCAATCAACCAGAGAGTGTCTCCACGAATCTTCGGCTCCGCAGAAGCCACACACGCTCGAGTCTGCCATGTGCGATGCGCACGAACATCATTAGTGGGAATAGATTGTTTTAATAATCGCCATAAGAACATCCTGACCTTGCCTGGGACCTGTGTCTTCCACAATGATTTCCATGAAGTAGCCTCCCTGGTTGAGCTCGACGGTCCAAGCGAGCCCTCCAACCATGCCTCCCTTCGCTACCAGGTCACCACCAACATATGGTACGCTGATCTTACTGTAAAATTTCCACTTTTCTCAAAATGCCAACACCAGAAATCCAGAGTATTCTGGTGCATAAAGGAATACCCATTATCACCTGTGTGTCCATTGGCATGAAGACCTCAGCGATCCTCTATTTGTCCCATGAGGCTGTAGTAGCGTCGATTAGTTCATAGACCAATAAAGGTGTGTTGGGAGACAGACAGCCGTAGGGCCTCATCATTTCATCCCTAGGGAGCTAGTTGTCATTCCAGACACTTGTGGATCCGCCGTTTCCAATGCGTTTTATCAGTCCAATTTTCAACTTGTCTCTTCCTTCCACCATAGCGCGCCAAATTTGGCTAGGTGTCCCCCAAGTGTCGCTTCCAGGATCAAGGAGTTAGGATAGTATATACTCTTTATAATTCTCGCACTTAGAGAATCTGGATTTTGCAAAAGTCGCCATGCTTGCGTGGCCAACATAGCCATATTAAATAACTCGAAATCCTTGAAGCCAAGTCCTCCCATACTCTTCGGCCGCGTCATGGATTTCCACAACACCCAATGTGGCTTGCATTTTCCATTCTTACTTACCCACCAGAATTTTCTGATGAACATGTTTAGATGCTCACAAAGGCCTTTTGGGAGCTTAAAGCATGACATGGAGAAGACCAGAATAGCCTGTGCTACTGATTTCACTAAAACCTTCTTTCCAGCCAAGGACAAAGCGTTTTCAATCCATCCTTGTATCTTGCTCCATAACCGATCCTTGAGATATTTGAATGCTCCATTTTTTTGAACTGCCTATATCGGATGGCATACCCAAGTATTTTTCATTCAAGGTTTCATTAGGAACATTCAGCAGGTTTTTGACTTCTAACCTTGTACTCTCAGGAACCCCCTTGCTGAAATAGATGGATGATTTAGCATGATTGATCCTCTGTCCAGAAGGTTGACAATATTGGTCTAACACTAGGTTCACCTCATTAGCTTCCCCATTGTTTGCCTTGAAGAACAACAGGCTATCATCAGCGAATAAAAGATGGTTTACCAGTGGCGCCGACGGTGCCACTTGTAGCCCATGCAACTTGGATGACTCTCTAGATTTTAGTAGGCACGAAAGGCCCTCTGCTACCAGCAAGAACAAGTATGGAGAAATTGGGTCCCCTTGTCTTATCCCTCTTGACGGAATGAATTCCTCTAGTTTCTTCCCATTAAACATGACCGAGAACTTTACAGATGTAACAAGGTGTTGGAAATATGCCCTAGAGGCAATAATAAAAGGATTATTATTATATTTCCTTGTTCATGATAATTGTCTTTTATTCATGCTATAATTGTGTTATCCGGAAATCGTAATACATGTGTGAATACATAGACACCGACATGTCCCTAGTAAGCCTCTAGTTGACTAGCTCATTGATCAACATATAGTCATGGTTTCCTGACTATGGACATTGGATGTCATTGATAACGAGATCACATCATTAGGAGAATGATGTGATGGACAAGACCCAATCCTAAACATAGCACAAGATCGTATAGTTCGTTTGCTAGAGTTTTTCCAATGTCAAGTATCTTTTCCTTAGACCATGAGATCGTGTAACTCCCGGATACCGTAGGAGTGCTTTGGGTGTATCAAACGTCACAACGTAACTGGGTGACTATAAAGGTATACTACGGGTATCTCCGAAAGTGTCTGTTGGGTTGACACGGATCAAGACTGGGATTTGTCACTCCGTATGACGGAGAGGTATCTCTGGGCCACCTCGGTAATGCATCATCATAATGAGCTCAAAGTGACCAAGTGTCTGGTCACGGGATCATGCATTACGGTACGAGTAAAGTGACTTGCCGGTAATGAGATTGAACGAGGTATTGGGATACCGACGATCGAATCTCGGGCAAGTAACATACCGATTGACAAAGGGAATTGTATACGGGGTTGCTTGAATCCTCGACATCGTGGTTCATCCGATGAGATCATCGAGGAGCATGTGGGAGCAAACATGGGTATCCAGATCCCGTTGTTGGTTATTGACCGGAGAGTCGTCTCGGTCATGTCTACATGTCTCCCGAACCCATAGGGTCTACACACTTAAGGTTCGGTGACGCTAGGGTTGTAGAGATATGAATATGCAGTAACCCGAAAGTTGTTCGGAGTCCCGGATGAGATCCCGGACGTCACGAGGAGTTCCGGAATGATCCGGAGGTGAAGAATTATATATAGGAAGTGCAGTTTCGGCCATCGAGAGAATTTCCTGGTCACCGGTATTGTACCGGGACCACCGGAAGGGTCCCGGGGGTCCACCGGGTGGGGCCACCCATCCCGGAGGGCCCCATGGGCTAAAGTGGGGAGGGGAACCAGCGTCGGGAATGGTTCCAAGGTCGATGTGATCGCCGTCGGCACGCTACCTCTACATTTACCTACGGGATTAGTTTTGAACCTCAATAATTGTTATTTAGTGCCAAGTTTGAGCATGAACATTGTATTAGGATCTCGTTTAATACGAGATGGCTACTCATTTAAATCCGAGAATAATGGTTGTTCTATTTATATGAGAGATATGTTTTATGGTCATGCTCCGATGGTGAATGGTTTATTCTTAATGAATCTCGAGCTTAATGCTACACATATCCATAGTGTGAGTACCAAAAGATGTAAGGTTGATAATGATAGTCCCACATACTTGTGGCACTGCTGCCTTGGTCACATAGGTGTCAAACGCATGAAGAAGCTCCATGCAGATGGACTTTTAGAGTCTCTTGATTATGAATCATTTGACACGTGCGAACCATGCCTCATGGGTAAAATGACCAAGACTCCGTTCTCAGGAACAATGGAGCGAGCAACCAACTTATTGGAAATCATACATACTGATGTATGCGGTCCAATGAGTGTTGAGGCTCGCGGTGGTTATCGTTATGTTCTCACCCTCACTGATGACTTGAGTAGATATGGGTATGTCTATTTAATGAAACACAAGTCTGAGACCTTTGAAAAGTTCAAGGAATTTCAGAGTGAGGCTGAGAATCAACATGACAGGAAAATCAAGTTCTTGCGATCAGATCATGGAGGAGAATACTTGAGTCACGAATTTGGCACACACTTAAGAAAAAGTGGAATAGTTTCACAACTCACGCCGCCTGGAACACCTCAGCGTAATGATGTGTCCGAACATCGTAATCGCACTCTATTAGATATGGTGCGATCTATGATGTCTCTTACCGATTTACCACTATCATTTTGGGGCTATGCTTTAGAGACTGCCGCATTCACTTTAAATAGGGCTCCGTCGAAATCCGTTGAGACGACACCGTATGAATCATGGTTTGGGAAGAAACCTAAGCTGTCATTTCTAAAAGTTTGGGGATGCGATGCTTATGTCAAGAAACTTCAACCTGAAAAGCTCGAACCCAAGTCGGAAAAATGGATCTTCATAGGATACCCTAAAGAAACTATTGGGTATACCTTCTACCTCAGATCCGAAGGCAAGATCTTTATTGCCAAGAATGGATCCTTTCTAGAGAAGGAGTTTCTCTCGAAAGAAGTAAGTGGGAGGAAAGTAGAACTTGATGAAGTATTACCTCTTGAACTGGAAAATGGCGCAACTCAAGAAAATGTTCCTGAGGTGCCTGCACCGACTAGAGAGGAAGTTAATGATGATGATCATGAAACTTCAGATCAAGTTGCTACTGAACTTCGTAGGTCCACAAGGACACGTTCCGCACCAGAGTGATACGGCAACCCTGTCTTGGAAATCATGTTGTTAGACAACGGTGAACCTTCAAACTATGAAGAAGCGATGGCGGGCCCGGATTCCGACAAATGGCTGGAAGCCATGAAATCCGAGATAGGATCCATGTATGAAAACGAAGTATGGACTTTGACTGACTTGCCCGTTGAGCGGCGAGCCATAGAAAATAAATGGATCTTTAAGAAGAAGACAGACGCGGATGGTAATGTGACCATCTATAAAGCTCGGCTTGTCGCTAAGGGTTATCGACAAGTTCAAGGGGTTGACTACGATGAGACTTTCTCACTGGTAGCGAAGCTGAAGTCCATCTGAATCATGTTAGCAATTGCCGCATTCTATGATTATGAGATATGGCAAATGGACGTCAAAATGGCATTCCTTAATGGTTTCCTTAAGGAAGAATTGTATATGATGCAGTCGGAAGGTTTTGTCGATCCTAAGAATGCTGACAAGGTGTGCAAGCTCCAACGCTCGATTTATGGGCTGGTGCAAGCATCTCGGAGTTGGAACATTCGCTTTGATGAGATGATCAAAGCGTTTGGGTTTATGCAGACTTATGGAGAAGCCTACGTTTACAAGAAAGTGAGTGGGAGCTCTGTAGCATTTCTCATATTATATGTAGATGACATACTTTTGATGGGAAATGATATAGAGCTTTTGGACAGCATTAAGGCCTACTTGAATAAGAGTTTTTCAATGAAGGACCTTGGAGAAGCTGCTTATATATTAGGCATCAAGATCTATAGAGATAGATCAAGACGCCTCATAGGTCTTTCACAAAGCACATACCTTGATAAGATATTGAAGAAGTTCAATATGGATCAGTCTAAGAAGGGGTTCTTGCCTGTGTTGCAAGGTGTGAAATTGAGCTCAGCTTAATGTCCGACCATGGCTAAGATATAGAAGAGATGAGTGTCATCCCCTATGCCTCAGCCATAGGTTCTATTATGTATGCCATGATGTGTACCAGACCTGATGTAAACCTTGCCGTAAGTTTGGTAGGTAGGTACCAAAGTAATCCCGGCAAGGAACACTGGACAGCGGTCAAGAATATCCTGAAGTACCTGAAAAGGACTAAGGAAATGTTTCTCATTTATGAAGGTGACGAAGAGCTCGTCGTAAAGGGTTACGTCGACGCTAGCTTCGACACACATCTAGATGACTCTAAGTCACAAACCGGATACGTGTATATTTTGAATGGTGGGGCAGTAAGCTGGTGCAGTTGCAAGCAGAGCGTCGTGGCGGGATCTACATGTGAAGCGGAGTACATGGCAGCCTCGGAGGCAGCGCATGAAGCGATTTGGGTGAAGGAGTTCATCACCGACGTAGGAGTCATACCCAATGCGTCGGGGCCGATCAAACTCTTCTGTGACAACACTGGAGCTATTGCACTTGCCAAGGAGCCCAGATTTCACAAGAAGACCAGGCACATCAAGCGTCGCTTCAACTCCATTCGTGAAAATGTTCAAGATGGAGACATGGATATTTGTAAAGTACATACGGACCTGAATGTAGCAGATCCGTTGACTAAACCTCTCCCTAGAGCAAAACATGATCAACACCAGAATTCCATGGGTGTTCGATTCATCACAATGTAACTAGATTATTGACTCTAGTGCAAGTGGGAGACTGTTGGAAATATGCCCTAGAGGCAATAATAAAAGGATTATTATTATATTTCCTTGTTCATGATAATTTTATTTTATTCATGCTATAATTGTGTTATCCGGAAATCGTAATACATGTGTGAATACATAGACACCAACATGTCCCTAGTAAGCCTCTAGTTGACTAGCTCGTTGATCAACAGATAGTCATGGTTTCCTGACTATGGACATTGGATGTCATTGATAACGAGATCACATCATTAGGAGAATGATGTGATGGACAAGACCCAATCCTAAACATAGCACAAGATCGTATAGTTCGTTTGCTAGAGTTTTTCCAATGTCAAGTATCTTTTCCTTAGACCATGAGATCGTGTAACTCCCGGATACCGTAGGAGTTCTTTGGGTGTACCAAACGTCACAACGTAACTGGGTGACTATAAAGGTATACTACGGGTATCTCCGAAAGTGTCTGTTGGGTTGACACGGATCAAGACTGGGATTTGTCACTCCGTATGATGGAGAGGTATCTCTGGGCCCACTCGGTAATGCATCATCATAATGAGCTCAAAGTGACCAAGTGTCTGGTCACGGGATCATGCATTATGGTACGAGTAAAGTGACTTGCCTGTAACGAGATATTGGGATACCGACGATCAAATCTCAGGCAAGTAATGTACCGATTGACAAAGGGAATTGTATACGGGGTTGCTTGAATCCTCGACATCGTGGTTCATCCGATGAGATCATCAAGGAGCATGTGGGAGCCAACATGGGTATCCCGACCCCGCTGTTGGTTATTGACCGGAGAGTCATCTCGGTCATGTCTACATGTCTCCCGAATCCGTAGGGTCTACACACTTAAGATTCGGTGATGCTAGGGTTGTAGAGATATGAATATGCAGTAACCCGAAAGTTGTTCGGAGTCCCAGATGAGATCCTGGACGTCACGAGGAGTTCCGGAATGGTCTGGAGGTGAAGAACTATATATAGGAAGTGCAGTTTCGGCCATCGGGAGAATTTCGGGGTCACCGGTATTGTACCGGGACCACCGGAAGGGTCCCGGGGGTCCACCGGGTGGGGCCACCCATCCCGGAGGGCCCCATGGGCTAAAGTGGGGAGGGGAACCAGCCCATAGTGGGCTGGTGCGCCCCCCTTGGCCCACCCCATGCGCCTAGGGTTGGGAACCCTAGGGTGGGGGGGGGGGCGCCCCACCTGGCTTTGGGGGCACTCCACCCCTTGGCCGCCCCCCCTAGGAGATCCCATCTCCTAGGGCCGGCGCACCCCCTAGGGGTCCTATATAAAGGGGGGAGGGAGGGGCAGCCACACCCTTGAGTCTTGGCGCCTCCCTCTCCCCTGATACACCTCTCCCTCTCGTAGTAGAACGGCGAAGCCCTGCTGCAGTGACCCCTGCATCCACCACCACGCCGTCGTGCTGCTAGATTTTCATCATCCTCTCCTTCCCCCTTGCTGGATCAGGAAGGAGGAGACATCACGCTGACCGTACGTGTGTTGAACGCGGAGGTGCCGTCCGTTCGGCGCTAGGATCTCTGGTGATTTGGATCACGTCGAGTACGACTTCCTCATCCCCGTTCTTTGAACGCTTCCGCGCGTGATCTACAAAGGTATGTAGATGCAATCCGATCACTCGTTGCTAGATGAACTCATAGATGGATCTTGGTGAAACCATAGGAAAATTTTGTTTTCTGCAACGTTCCCCAACACATGGTTCATGACAATATTTACCCATCTCTAGTTAAAACCCAACTTTAGCATGATTGCCCTTAAATATACTCTATTCAACTCTGTCATAGGCCTTCATCATGTCCAGATTCAATGCACAAGCCTGGTGTTTCTTCCCTTATTCCTCTTCATGAAATGTAAGCATTCATATGCGGTTATGATATTGTCAGTGATCAATCTACCTGGGACAAAAGCTGACTACTCCTCTGAGATTATTTCCGGTAGCACCAGTTTCAGACAATTTGAAATCACCTTGGAGGCAATTTTATACAAAACATTGCATAAGCTAATAGGCTGGAACTGGGATAACAAAGTTGGATTTTTTTAACTTGGGTATTAGGACCAATATTGTGTCATTAATACTCTCCGCTGATTCGGTCCCTTCGACAATTCTCAGAACTGCCGAAGTTACATCCTCTCCACATAATTCCCAATGACGCTGGAAAAAGTGAGCTGGAAACCCACCCGGACTAGGTGCTTTGGTTGGGAACGTCTGAAACAACGATGTCTTCACTTATTTTTGAGTATAAGGAGCATTTAGCACTTCGTTCATATCTACTGTGACCTTGTTTGGGACCGATGTTGGGGAACGTAGCAATTTCAAAAATTTCCTACGCACATGCAAGATCATGGTGATGCACAACAACGAGAGGGGAGAGTGTGTCCATGTACCCTTGTAGACCGAAAGCGGAAGCGTTAGCACAACGTGGTTGATCTAGTCGTACGTCTTCACAATCCGACCGATCAAGTACCGAACGCACTGCACCTCCGAGTTCTGCACACGTTCAACTCGATGAAGTCCCTCGAACTTCGATCCAGCCGAGTGTTGAGGGAGAGTTTCATCAGCACGACGGCGTGGTGGCGATGATGATGTTCTACCGACGCAGGGCTTCGCCTAAGCACCGATACGATATGATCGAGGTGGATTATGGTGGAGGGGGCACCGCACACGGCTAAGACATCAAGAGATCAATCGTTGTGTCTATGGGGTGCCCCCTGGCCACGTATATAAAGGAGTGGAGGAGGGGGGAGAGGGCCGGCTCCTATGGCGCGCCCTAGAGGAGTCCTACTCCCACCGGGAGTAGGATTCCCCCCTTCCAAGTAGTAGGAGTAGGAGTCAAGGCAAGGGAAGGGAGAAGAGAAGGAAGGAGGGGGCGCAGCCCCTCCCCCTAGTCCAATTCGGACTAGGCCTTGGGGGCGCCCAACCTCTCCTCTCTCTTTCCCCTAAAGCCCAATAAGGCCCATATACTCCCCGGCGAATTCCCGTAACTATCCGGTACTCCGAAAAATACCCGAATCACTCAGAATCTTTCCGATGTCCGAATATAGTCATCCAATATATCAATCTTTACGTCTCGACCATTTCGAGACTCCTCGTCATGTCCCCGATCTCATCCGGGACTCCAAACTCCTTCGGTACATCAAAACATATAAACTCATAATATAACTATCATCATAGCGTTAAGCGTGCGGACCCTACGGGTTCGAAAACTATGTAGACATGACCGAGACATGTCTCCGGTTAATAACCAATAGCGAAACTTGGATGCTCATATTGGCTCCTACATATTCTACGAAGATCTTTATCGATCAGACCGCATAACAACATACGTTGTTCCCTTTGTCATCGGTATGTTACTTGCCCGAGATTCGATCATCGGTATCTCAATACCTAGTTCAATCTCGTTACCGGCAAGTCTCTTTACTCGTTCTGTAATACATCATCTCACAACTAACTCACTAGTTGCAATGCTTGCAAGGCTTAGGTGATGTGCATTACCGAGAGGGCCCGGAGATACCTCTCCGACAATCGGAGTGACAAATCCTAATCTCGAAATACGCCAACCCAACAAGTACCTTCGGAGACACCTATAGAGCACCTTTATAATCACCCAGTTACGTTGTGACATTTGGTAGCACACAAAATGTTCCTCCGGTAAACGGGAGTTGCATAATCTCATAGTCATAGGAACATGTATAAGTCATGAAGAAAGCAATAGCAACAAACTAAATGATCAAGTGCTAAGCTAACGGAATGGGTCAAGTCAATCACATCATTCTCCTAATGATGTGATCCCATTAATCAAATGACAACTCATGTCTATGGTTAGGAAACATAACCATCTTTGATCAACGAGCTAGTCAAGTAGAGGCATACTAGTGACACTCTGTTTGTCTATGTATTCACACATGTATTATGTTTCCGGTTAACAAAATTCTAGCATGAATAATAAACATTTACCATGATATAAGGAAATAAATAATAACTTTATTATTGTCTCTAGAGCATATTTCCTTCAGTCTCCCACTTGCACTAGAGTCAATAATCTAGTTCACATCGCCATGTGATTTAACATCAATAGTTCACATCACCATGTGATTAACACCCATAGTTCACATCGTCATATGACCAACACCCAAAGGGTTTACTAGAGTAAATAATCTAGTTCAGATCGCTATGTGATTAATACCCAAAGAGTACTAAGGTGTGATCATGTTTTGCTTGTGATGGAAGTTTAGTCAACAGGTCTGCTACATTCAGATCCGTATGTATTTTGCAAATTTCTATGTCAACAATGCTCTGCATGGAGCTACTCTAGCTAATTGCTCCCACTTTAAATATGTATCCAGATTGAGACTTTGAGTCATCTAGATCAGTGTCAAAACTTGCATCGACGTAACCCTTTACGACGAACCTTTTGTCACCTCCATAATCGAGAAACATATCCTTATTCCACTAAGGATAATTTTGACCAATGTCCAGTGATCTACTCCTAGATCACTATTGTACTCCCTTGCCAAACTCAGGGCAGGGTATACAAATAGGTCTGGTACACAGCATGGCATACTTTATAGAACCTATGGCTAAGGCATAGGGAATGACTTTCATTCTCTCTCTATCTTCTGCCTTGGTCGGGTTTTGAGTCTTACTCAACTTCACACCTTGTAACACAGGCAAGAACTCCTTCTTTGACTGTTCCATTTTGAACTGCTTCAAAATCTTGTCAAGGTATGTACTCATTGAAAAACTTATCAAGCATCTTTATCTATCTCTATAGATCTTGATGCTCAATATGTAAGCAGCTTCACCGAGGTCTTTCTTTGAAAAACTCCTTTCAAACATTCCTTTATGCTTTGCAGAATAATTCTACATTATCTCCGATCAACGATATGTCATTCACATATACTTATCAGAAATGCTGTACTGCTCCCACTCACTTTCTTGTAAATACAGGCTTCACCGCAAGTCTGTATAAGACTATATGCTTTGATCAACTTATCAAAGCGTATATTCCAACTCCGAGATGCTTGCACCAGTCCATAGATGGATCGCTGGAGCTTGCATATTTTTTTAGTACCTTTAGGATTGACAAAACCTTCTGGTTGCATCATATACAACTCTTCTTTAATAAATCATTAAGGAATGCAATTTTGTTTATCCATTTGCCAGATTTCATAAAATGTGGCAATTGCTAACATGATTCAGACAGACTTAAGCATAGATACGAGTGAGAAACTCTCATCGTAGTCAACACCTTGAACTTGTCGAAAACCTTTTTGCGACAATTCTAGCTTTGTAGATAGTAACACTACTATCAGCGTCCATCTTCCTCTTGAAGATCCATTTAATCTCAATGGCTCGCCGATAAATGGGCAAGTCAATTAAAGTCCATACTTTGTTTTCATACATGGATCTCATCTCAGATTTCATGGCCTCAAGCCATTTCGCGGAATCTGGGCTCATCATCACTTCCTCATAGTTCGTAGGCTCGTCATGGTCAAGTAACATGACCTCTAGAATAGGATTACCGTACCACTATGGTGCGGATATCACTCTGGTTTACCTACGAGGTTCGGTAGTAACTTCATCTGAAGTTACATGATCATCATCATTAGCTTCCTCACTAATTGGTGTAGTAGTCACAGGAACAGATTTCTGTGATGAACTACTTTCCAATAAGGGAGCAGGTATAGTTACCTCATCAAGTTCTACTTTCCTCCCACTCACTTCTTTCGAGAGAAACTCCTTCTCTAGAAAGGATCCATTCTCAGCAACGAATATCTTGCCTTCGGATCTGTGACAGAAGGTGTACCCAACATTTTGTTTTGGGTATCCTATGAAGACACACTTCTCCGATTTGGGTTTGAGCTTATCAGGTTGAAACTTTTTCACATAAGCATTGCAACCTCAAACTTTAAGAAACGACGGCTTAGGTTTCTTGCCAAACCATAGTTCATACGGTGTCGTCTCAACAGATTTAGATGGTGTCCTATTTAACGTGAATGTAGTTGTCTCTAATGCATAATCCCAAAATGATAGCGGTAAATCAGTAAGAGACGTCATAGATCACACCATATCTAATAAAGCACGGTTACGATGTTTGGACACACCATTACACTGTGGTGTTCCAGGTGGCGTGAGTTGCGAAACTATTCCGCATTGTTTCAAATGAAGACCAAACTCATAACTTAAATATTCACCTCCACGATCAGATCGTACAAACTTAATTTTCTTGTTACGATGATTTTCCACTTCACTCTGAAATTCTTTGAACTTTTCAAATGTTTCAGACTTATGTTTCATCAAGTAGATATACCCATATCTGCTCAAATCATCTGTGAAGGTCAGAAAATAACGATCCCGCCGTGAGCATCAAGACTCATCGGACCGCATTCATCAGTATGTATTATTTCCAATAAGTTTTTTGCTCGCTCCATTGTTCCGGAGAACAGAGTCTTAGTCATCTTGCCCATGAGGCATGGTTCACAAGCATCAAGTGATTCCAAAAGTCCATCGGCATGGAGTTTCTTCATGCGCTTTACACCAATATGACCTAAACGGCAGTGCCACAAATAAGTTGCACTATCATTATTAGCTTTGCATCTTTTGGTTTCAATATTATGAGTATGTGTATCACTACGATCGAGATCCAACGAACCATTTTCATTGGGTGTGTAACCATATAAGGTTTTATTCATGTAAACAGAACAACAATTTATTCTCTTACTTAAATGAATAACCGTATTGCAATAAACATGATCAAATCATATTCATGCTCAACGCAAACACCAAATAACACTTATTTAGGTTCAACACTAATCCGGAAAGTATAGGGAGTGTGCGATGATGATCATATCAATCTTGGAACTATTTCCAACACACATCGTCACTTCACCCTTAAATAGTTTATGTTCATTCTGCAACTTCCATTTCGAGTTACTACTCTTAGCAACTAAACCAGTATCAAATACCGAGGGGTTGTTACGAACACTAGTAAAATACACATCAATAATCTGTATATCAAATATACCTTTGTTCACTTTGCCATCCTTCTTATCCGCCAATTACTTGGGGTAGTTCCGCTTCTAGTGACCAGTCCCTTTGCAGTTAAGCACTTAGTCTCAGGCTTAGGTCCAGACTTGGGCTTCTTCACTTGAGCAGCAACTTGCTTCTCGTTCTTCTTGAAGTTCCCTTTCTTTCCCTTTGCTCTTTTCTTGAAACTAGTGATCTTGTTAACCATCAACACTTGATGTTTTTCTTGATTTCTACCTTCGTCGATTTCAGCATCATGAAGAGCTTGGGAATTAATTTCGTCATCCCTTGCATATTATAGTTCATCATGAAGTTCTACTAACTTGGTGATGGTGACTAGAGAATTCTGTCAATCACTATTTTATCTGGAAGATTAACTCCCACTTGATTCAAGCGATTGTAGTACCCAGACAATCTGAGCACATGCTCACTGCTTGAGCTATTCTCCTCCATCTTTTAGCTACAGAACTTGTTGGAGACTTCATATCTCTCAACTCGGGTATTTTACTTGAAATATTAACTTCAACTCCTGGAACATCTCATATGGTCCATGACATTCAAAACGTCTTTGAAGTCCCGATTCTAAGTTGTTAAGCATGGTGCACTAAACTATCAAGTAGTCATCATATTGAGCTAGCCAAACGTTCATAACGTCTGTATCTGCTCCTGCAATAGGTCTGTCACCTAGCGGTGCATCGAGGACATAATTCTTCTGTGCAGCAATGAGGATAAACCTAAGATCACTGATCCAATCCGCATCATTGCTACTAACATCTTTCAACTTGTTTTCTCTAGGAACATATCAAAAATAAAACTGCGGGAGCTAAACGCGAGCTATTGATCTACAACATAGATATGCTAATACTACCAGAACTAAGTTCATGATAAATTTAAGTTCAATTAATCATATTACTTAAGAACTCCCACTGTCGGAGTAAATAGCCATGGGTAGCCTAGCCGGCTCCCCCTGGCCCTTCTGAAAAAATTACGAGCCCGTCCGGCTCTCAGGAGTCCAAGACATGGGGCCGCCTTCCCCTGGCTGGCTGTCACCCAGGCCAGTTCGAAGAAGGCGGCCCGACTTTACCCCTCATAAAGAAAACCATGGGTGGATGACTCGAGGAAGCCGGCTCCAAGATGCCGACTCCAAAAAAGCCGGCCATGAGGAGGCCGACTCCAAGAAGCCGGCTCCCATAAAGCGGTAGAGACCGTACCCTCAAAGTTTGCACCCACCTAACGGTGGTCCGACGGGGTGTGGCTACAGTGAAGCCTGCCACCCCCGAATCCCGGAGCACGCCTGGCACAGTATGCCATACGGAGTAGGCATGGCCCGTCCGGCGCGGCACTGTTGCCATGTTGACCTTGGTGTCACCCACGACGGGCCACCAGCGTGGCCCACAGATGGTGGGACCCTTCGGGCAGAGAGACGCCCGAAGGCGGCCACGCCTCCAACCAGTCGGCCCAATACAAAGCCGGCTCCCCGCGGCCGGCTTGCCGCCTCCCTCGAAGGAGACGCCCCATTAAGGAGACAAGACGCGGTGAGGCTACAGCGATCACTCGACGGGCGACGGCACTGTAGCCGCGCCAACCACGACGAAGCCCACGTCACCAAGATGAAGCCATAGTAACCAGCCGCCGACCAGGCCCTGGACCGTGGGGCCTGCCTGTCGACCAGAGGGCTGGCAGCCGGCGGGACCCACCATTCGGTGGGCCCCAGCAGCCGGCGCAAAAGCCGGCGAGCGCAGTCACAGATGATTGGGCCCCGCGCCCGGTCGGATTACCATTGTACCCCCGGGGGGTAGGCCTATATAAACCCCCCGGGGCACTCATGCAAAGGGTTCGACCCCCTGCTAGTTCTAAACACCCCACAAGGAGAAGAAGCAGGCTAGCCGTGCCCTTCTTCCTCCTCCTACCAAACAGCTCAAGGAGCATTGTGTAGCTACTTGTTCGACTAGTGAACATGCGGAGACCCCGCAGAGCAGCAGTAGGGGGGTTATCTCCAAGGAGAGCCCCGAAGCTGGGTAAGATCCGCCGGCATGCATGTCTTTGCCTTATCCCGTTTCCAGGCACCGGCGATGTCTTACTGGCTCCCACAATGATAAGCCACCCGTTGGCATATGTCGCACCTACCACCCGACATTTGGCGCCCACCGTGGGGCTAGGTGCACCGTCGTCCGGAGACCTGTTCTGGACGGGAACCCTCTTCCTCCCCCGCGAGCGTAGCCAGCCCGGCAGGCCCGATGGCGCTTTCCACGACGCGCTGCAAGGCGTCACCAGCATCTGCGCGGCGAGCAGCCTCGCCGATCTCCTCGACGAAACCCTCATCTCCGACAAGCTCGCCTCCGATGCGGGCACCGACCACCTCGCCAACCTTCTCGGTCGGCTCCATGTCTCCAGCGAGCCCGCTGCGGACCTGGAGTCGGTTGGCTCCACCGACCCGATGCCTGTCGACTCCGACACGGCCTCGTTCGATGCCTTCCCCACCAACGTCACGATCTACAATGACCCGCTTCCTCGAGCCGACGGCTGTGACGCTGCCACCACCGAAGTGATGGTTGTCGGCCACGGCGGCCCGGCCGACGAGAGCGCCCACGACACCCCGCACGCGGTGGCCCACGACTTGTTCACCCCCCTCCCGGCTAACGCCGACGATGAAGCATTGGAGGCACGCCGCCTCGCCCTCCTCGCAGAAGGCCGGAGGCTGGCTTCCGTAAGACGCCTCACTGAGGCCTATCAGCGCGAAGCTGACCGCGCCGCCTTCGGCACGCCGGCCCCGGGCGGGCCGAGCCGGGCCAGCCTTGTCAAGCAACGCGGCACCATCATCGCCGACACGCTGGGAGTCGACCGCCCGGTCTGTGCCACTCCGCTCAAGAACTTGCGTGCCGCCCAGGCGGCCGTAGACGAGTTGGACGGCTTGCAGGCCGAAGACCTCCCCCACATGACCCGGCGCATCCAGCAACTGATTGACGCAGCCGCGCAGCGACATGAAGCAGACGCCCGCGCGGGAAGCCCTCCCCCGCGCCGAGATCACGGCGCGACATCCCAAACGCTGGCTACGAGCGACACCCACGCGCGGCGCGAGAAAGAGCCGACTGCCAGCCGCAGCCGGACCTGAATCTCCATCGAGCGAGACGTAGACGGCCATCCCCGAGCCATGGAATGGCGGGGCAACCCGCCTCCGCCTCGACCCCGTGGGGAGAGATATCCCACCCCGCCGCCAGTGGCGCACCCGACTCTCAGCGGCCGACTGGGTCGCCGCGAAGGAGTCGGCGAGAACGACGCCCGCCATCAGATCGACCGCTTGGCACGATCCCTGGCATTGGAAGAAGAAGACGATGTCGGCCCGCCTTGTTTCGGCCCCCGCATCCGCGACGAGCCCTTCCCCAAAGGGTTCTCACTCCCAAGAGACACGCCCAAGTACTACGGCTCCATGAAGCCGGAAGATTGGTTGATCGACTACTCCACGGCGGTCAGCATAGCCAACGGCAACCGGCGCATTGCCGTGAAGTACGTGCCCCTCGTGCTGCAAGGCATGGCGCGGACCTGGCTCAACAGCCTCAAGCCTCTCAGCATCAACAGCTGGCTAGATTTCACCGAAGCTTTCATCCGCAACTTCACCAGCACCTACAAGCGGGCCCCCAAGCCCAGACAGCTCTCCTTGTGCGTACAAGGCCCCGCCGAGTCCACTCGCGATTACCTCACGCGTTGGGCCGAGCTCCGCAACTCTTGCGAAGGGGTGCATGAGGTGCAAGCCATAGAATACTTCACAGCCGGATGCTGAGAAAGCACCCTCCTCAAGCACAAGCTCCTCTGCGACGAGCCGACTACCCTCGACGAGCTTCTGGACATAGCGGACAAGTACGCCACCGCCGACTCCTCAATGAAGACCGAGCTTCGGGTAGACGCGTCTAGAAAGGTACTCAACCCGGCGCCCAAGACGCCGGCTGGGGATTCCGGCCGACACCCCCGCTCGAATGACCACAAGCGCAAGGGCCCCGCGCCGCCTCCCGCCAGTCGGCAGGTGGCCACAGTCGAAGACGCGCCGCCTGAAGGGCGGCCCGCGCCCAAGAAACCCAAGGGCGGCCGGCCGGCTTGGCAGCCGGCTTTCTCCTACGAGCAACCTCTCGACGCCCCGTGCAAGTTCCACAGCGGCGCGAAGCCGTCCAACCACACAACCCGGAAGTGCCATTGGCTCACCCGAATCTCCAAAGGCAAGGGGCTCACGCCGCCTCCGCCTGCCGGCCCGCCGCCTCCGCCTCCGCCGCCTCCGGCACCTCGGCCCGCGGTCGGAGCCGTGCATGACGAGTTCCCTGACGAGCAAGCAACCTACATCATCTTTACAAGCCAGCCCGAACACCGGCGCAGCAAACGCCGAGAGCGCCAGGAAGTCAGCGTGGTCGCTGCCAACCCCGCCGAACACATGCATTGGTCAGAAAAGCCCATCAGCTGGAGCCGGGCCGACCATCCAGAGGTGATGCCGTCTCCCGGTTCTTATGCTTTGGTCCTGGAAGCCACCCTTGCAACGGACAGACGCGCCGCCCGCTTCTCCCGTGTGTTGATAGACGGCAGGAGCATCATCAACATCCTGTACCGTGACACCCTGGAGAAGCTAAACATCAAGACGAAGCAGCTCATGCCTACCCGGACAGTGTTTCATGGCATCGTACCCGACCTGTCCTGCGCCCCCATTGGCAAGACCAAGATCGATGTGCTTTCTGGGGACAAGGAGCATTTCCGCCGGGAAGCGATCTGGTTTGAAGTGGTGGACCTGGAGAGCCCTTACCATGCATTGCTTGGCTGACCTGCCTTGGCCAAATTCATGGCAGTTCCCCACTATGCATACCTCAAGATGAAGATACCAAGCACCAAAGGCGTCATCACCATAGCCGGCGATTACAAGAAGTCCTCTGAGTGCGCAGCAGCCAGCAGTCGGCTGGCCGAGTCCCTTGTGATTGCCCAAGAAAAGAAGATGCTGGACCGAGTCATGGCCATAGCCGGCAAACAGTCGGCCGTGTCCCCCGACCCCAAGGAGCATGATGCTCAAGGATCTTTTCAGCCGGCCAAGGAGACGAAGAAGATACCTCTTGACCCGAGCATCCAGAGAGGTTTGCCGTCATCGGGGCAAACCTGAACCACAAATAGGAAGGCGAGCTCGCCGATTTCCTCCGTGAGAATCGGAACATCTTCGCATGGTCCCCCAAGGACATGCCGGGTGTTCCGAGGAAATTCGCCGAGCACAAACTACACGTTCGAGAAGACACAAAGCCAGTCAAACAACCCCTTCGCCGACTGTCGGAGGAGAAACGCAGGATTGTAGGGGAGGAGATAGCCCGGCTTTTGGCAGCCGGCTTCATTATGGAAGTTTTCTTCCCAGAGTGGCTCGCCAACCCGGTCCTCGTGCTAAAGAAGAACAATAAGTGGCGCATGTGCATAGACTACACAAGCCTCAACAAGGCCTGCCCCAAAGATCCCTTTGCCCTGCCAAGGATAGACCAAGTGATAGACTCCACAGCCGGATGCGAGCTGTTGAGTTTCTTGGATGCTTACTCCGGATATCACCAGATAAAGCTGGATCCGGACGACCGCCTGAAGACCGCCTTCATCACGCCATTTGGAGCCTTCTGTTACCTGACTATGACATTCGGCTTGAGAAATGCCGGTGCCACTTTTCAGCGTTGCATGCAGAAGTGCCTCCTCAAGCAGCTCGGCAGAAACGCTCACGTTTACATGGATGACATCGTGGTGAAGACGGAGAAGCGCGGCACCTTGCTGGGAGACCTCAAGGAAACGTTTGAGAACCTGCGCCGATTTCAAATCAAGCTCAACCCCGAGAAATGCGTGTTCGGAGTGCCAGCCGGCCAGCTCCTAGGCTTCCTGGTCTCCGAACGCGGCATCGAATGCAACCCGGTGAAGATCAAGGCCATCGAGAGAATGGCGATCCCCACCAAGCTTCGAGACATTCAGAAGTTCACCGGGTGCTTGGCCTCCTTGAACCGCTTCATTAGTCGGCTCGGAGAGAAAGCTCTCCCCCTCTACCGCCTCATGAAGAAGAGCACTCACTTCGAGTGGAACGACTAGGCCAACCAAGCTTTCCACGAGCTGAAGAAGATGCTGGCCACGCCGCCCGTTCTGGCGGTGTCGACTGAGAAAGAGCCCATGCTCCTCTACATCGCCGCAACCAGCCGGGTGGTCAGCACCGTCATCGTAGTCCAGCGCCTAGAAGAAGGCCGAGCCCAGCCGGTCCAGAGGCCGGTGTATTATTTGAGCAAGGTGCTGTCCGCCTCAAAGCAGAACTACCCACACTACCAGAAGATGTGTTACGGCGTGTACTTCACCGCCAAGAAGCTGAAGCCCTACTTTCAAGAGCATCCCGTCACGGTCGTATGCACCGCCCCGCTGGCCGAGATCATAGGCAGCCGGGACGCATCCGGCCGGGTGGCGAAATGGGCCATCGAGCTGGCCCCCTACACGATCTTCTACCAGCCCTGCACCGCCATCAAGTCCCAAGCACTGGCCGACTTCCTCGTCGACTGGGCCGAGACCCAGTACCTGCCGCCGGCTCCCGACTCCACCCATTGGCACATGCACTTCGACGGATCCAAGATGCACACTGGCTTGGGAGCCAGCGTCGTCCTTACCTCTCCCAAAGGCGACAAGCTCAGATACACGCTACAAATCCACTTTGCTGCCTCCAACAACGTGGCCGAGTATGAAGCGCTCATACACGGGCTCCGGCTTGCCAAAGAACTCGGCATTCACCGGGTCCTATGCTATGGCGACTCGGACTTGGTGGTCCAGCAATCATCCGGCGACTAGGATGCCAAGGACGCAAACATGGTGAGCTACCGCTTCCTGGTTCAACAACTCAGTGGATACTTTGAAGGATGCGAGTTCCTCCACGTACCGCGAGCCGACAACGAGCCAGCCGATGCCCTGGCTTGAATAGGCTCCACTCGGCAAGCAATTCCAACCGGCGTCGCTCTACAACGCCTCCGCAAGCCGTCCATCAAGTCGTCTCCAGAGTCCGACTCCATCTTCGTACCGCCTAACCCCGATGCGGCCGGGTCCGGCTCGAAGAATCAAGCAGGCGACCCCGAGACTCCCGCAGCCGGCCCGGGGACTTCGGCAACCGGCTCGGGGACTGCCACACCCAGCTCGGGGACTGCGGTAGCCGGCCCAGGGACTGCACCAGCACACCAGCCGGCGGCCAACTCTAGCATTTCACCACCCAGCCCACCCACCCTGGTAGCAGTAGCCACATTGGCAGTAGGAGAAGTCGTGGCTCCGTCATGGGCTCAGTCCATCCTCAACTTCCTAGTAAACCAAGACCTGCCGGCTGACGAAACAGAAGCAAGACAAGTCCAACATCGAGCCGGAGCATACACAATCGTCAACAGAGAACTGGTCAAGCGCAGTGTCATTGGAATCCTCCAACGGTGCGTCGAGCAAGAGAAGGGCATTGCAATCCTCAGAGACATTCACCAAGGAGAATGCGGCCACCATGCGGCCTCAAGATCACTTGTCGCCAAAGCCTTCCGCCATGGTTTCTTCTGGCCGATTGCTTTGGATGACGCCAAAGAGTTAGTCAAACATTGCAAGGGATGCCAACTCTTCAGCTCCAAGCAACACGTGCCGGCTTCGGCACTCAAGACCATTCCCCTCACTTGGCCCTTCGCCGTTTGGGGACTGGACATGGTGGGCCCATTCAAGACGGCACGCGACGGCATGACGCATTTGCTCGTCGTCGTGGACAAATTCACCAAGTGGATTGAGGCAAAGCCGATCAAAAAGCTGAATGGGCCGACTGCTGTGACGTTCATTGTAGACATAACAACTCGGTACGGCGTGCCACACAGCATCATCACCGACAATGGCACGAATTTTGCCAATGGAGCCTTGGCACGTTTTTGCGCAGCCCAAGGTATCCGACTGGACTTAGCGTCCGTCGCCCACCCGCAGTCAAACGGCCAGGTCGAGCGAGCCAACGGCCTCATCCTCTCCGGCATCAAGCCTCGACTGGTCGTACCTCTAGAGTGCTCAGCCGGCTGTTGGCTCGGTGAGCTGCCGGCTGTCCTCTGGAGTCTGCGCACTACACCAAACAAGTCAACCGGCTTCACCCCTTTCTTCCTTGTATATGGTGCCGAGGCGGTCATCCCAACTGACATCAAGTTCGACTCGCCTCGAGTAACCATGTACACGGAAGCGGAGGCCACGGAAGCACGAGAAGATGGCATCGACCTGCTGGAAGAAAGCCGGCTGTTAGCCCTCAGCCGGTCTGCCATCTACCAGCAGGGTTTGCGCCGCTACCACAGCCGGAAGGTCAGGCCAAGAACTTTCCAAGAGGGCGATCTTGTGCTCCGGCTGATCCAGCGAACAGCCGGCCAGCACAAGCTCTCAGCCCCTTGGGAAGGCCCCTTCGTCATCAGCAGAGCTCTAGGCAACGACTCCTACTACCTGATCGACGCACAGAAGCCGAAGGCACGCAAGAGAGACGACTCCGGCAAGGAGTCGGAACGACCATGGAACGCCAACCTCCTTCGAAGATTTTATAGTTGAAATGCAATATGTACCACGCTAACTTTTGTATTAAGTACAAGACAATAGGCTCCCCGAGGAGGGCTCGGGGACTGCCATACCTTATCTATGAATGAAAAGTATCATGCTTATGACCTTGTCATTTCATTTACGTATTCCGTCCGGCACCGGGTTCGACTAGTCGGCTCGGGGACTGGCCGACTGGAGTTATATTAGAAGTCCTACCCGCAGTCAGATAAGTAGTGTGCCGGCTCCCAAGCTTTCTCTTGCCAAAAGTCGCAGTTCGAAGAACCGGCTGTCCGACTGGCAAGAGTTAAAGGCAGGAACGGGCGCCCACACGAAAAAAACGGCTAGGGACTAACGGACTAATATAACAAAAGCCGGTTTTTTCTCCCACCGCCGACTGGCTACCAGAATAGCCGGCCGGCCAGTTTCCATTCACTTCACTTCAATCCAAGAAAGCTCAAGTACTTGCCTCCCCAAAGAGGGAAGGCGGCAAAGGAAAAGGCCTAAGGATAAAAAGCATACGCAAATGGAAACCAGACATGCCCATAATAATATTTACATAAAAGACCTCCGAGAGGCCAGCATTCAACATAGTTTGGATACACCCCCAGTGGGTGGAGCTGCGAAAACTTAATGAAGATTGTTCAAAAGACAACAAGCAGGAAAGATAAAGACAGCAGGTCAAGCCGGCGGAGCGACCGACGAGCCAGACTGGTTGCCGGAGACGGTCGTGCCGGCTGAGGGAGCGGCCGGCTGGCGAACTTCGGCTTGGTCGCCGCCTCCCGCAGAGGGCGCGCTTCCACGCGCCTCGTTGCTGGAGGCACGGTCGGCCTGAGGTCGGCCGATTGTTCCACCAGTCGGCTCGACGTCTTCTCCGTCCTCCTCTTCGTCATCCTCGCCCTTGTCGCTGGAGGCAATCTCCTCCGCCGAGTCCTCGCCCACCGCCGGGTTCAGCCCGAACCACTCCTCCGGCTGAGCAACACCGTCATCATCGATTTCGGGTGCGAAAACGCTGATGTCGGTGCACTTGGCAATCGTCGAAGCTCGTTGGGCGATAGCCGACCTCACCTCCTCCAGCTCCGCATCGGCCTCCATCCGCCAAGTGCGCAGCTGGTCCAGGCTCAGCCCTGGGTACCAAGCCTGAACGAACTCCAACGCCCGCCTGGCTCCGAGGCGGGCCACCGACGCCTTCCAAGCTTCAAAGCGACCGACTGCGACCTCTAGCCAGTCGGCAGTTCGGCTTGGGGTGCGGGGGATTGTCTCGCCGGGCCAGAGGGCGGCCAACACTTGCGCCTCGGCACGTTGTAGCCGGAGAAGCATCCAATGAGCCGGCTGCAGCCACGCTTGGACAGCCAAGAGCTGCTCCTCAAGCGTCCGGTTCGCATCCGGCGCGATGTTGGCCCCCGCCTGACGGCGTGCTTCACGATGGGCCTCAATGCTTTGGGCGGCGAAGGCGGAGTAGCCGGGGAAGTAGTCTGCACCAAAAAACAAGCAGCAGCTCAAGTTAAGCCAAAAACCCAGGCGGCAAGGGGCAGGAGAGGGGCGAGGAAGGCGGCTTACCGTCTCAAATCCTCGATCCGGCCGAAGCCTTCATCCAGGGCTCGCCGGGTCTCAGCCCAGCTCGCCGCCTCGGTTTCATACTCTGCCTTCAGGGCGGCTTCGCTATCCTGCGCCGCCTGCAGGGCCGCCTTGTGGCTCTCCACTTGGTCGGCCAGCTTGCGATCCTGTTCCTGAACCAAGGCGACGTACTCGGCCTCCTTGGTATGAAGGGCGGCCTTCGCTTTGCCGAGCTCCTTCCTCAAGTCGGTGTTGGCCCCTGAAGACAAAGACAAAGAAAAAATCAATAAGGGAAGAGTCGTCGAGAAAGATCCGACCCGACTGCTCAGCAGTCGGCCCGAATCTCGGGGACTACACCCAGTGGGTGCGCTGACGCGCCCACACAGGAGACAGACAAGATTGAGTACTTACTTCGGCTGTCGGCCAGGTCGTCGGTCCTCCGGCTCAACTCCCGAGCCTGGGAGTTGAAGGCGGCAGCACGGAGGTTGTGATATTCCTGGAAGTTCAGACAAGAGGCAAAAATAAGGTAGCCGTCAAGAAAGATCCGACCCGACTGCGCAGCAGTCGGCCCGAATCTCGGGGACTACACCCAGTGGGTGTGCTGACGCGCCCCCACAGAAGAAATCAAGAGAGCAAAGCGGCCAAGAATGAAGGACTTACCCGGATGGTGGCTCGCGTTGACAGGAACTCCTAGGTGAATTGTTGCAGCAGGGCGGCCTGAGCTTGCAGCCAGCTCCGGACACCTTGAGCCGCCATATTCAGCTCGCCAGTCCCCCCACTGGGAGTCCACTCGGACGTGGCAGTGCTGGCCACCTCCAAATCTTCCGCCGACTGGCTCGCGCCCGTGACTCGGCGCGACTCCGGCGGGGCGGCGCCTCCCCCTACGTGCCGGCCCGTCACCGGCTGCACCTCGAGGCCGGCTCTGCCCTTCGGCTCGCCCCCGGCCGGCCCCTCTGGCGCCGCTGACGACTGGCCGCCTTGGCCCGCTCCGGTTGGCGCGGCTGGCGGCGTTCTCCTCGCAAAGGCAACGGGGTCCTCCCCCCTCTCCATCAGAGGCGGGCCTTGGATGATCTCCTCCGCCAAGGGCAATGGGGTGTCAGGGGCCACGGCTCGGAGGGGAATGGCGAGCAGCGGAGGCTGGTTGCGCGAACTCTCCGCCTCCATCTCCGCGGTCGCCGCCTCCGTCTGGGCCTTGACTGCCATGTCGGCATGCTCCCTTGCCGCCTGGGCGGCCGCTTTCTCCGCCGCCTCGCGCTCCTCCCGCGCTTCACGGGCGTTTCGCTCTGTGGCCTCCCTGAGGTCGGCGCGGGGGTCCACACGGCGGGAGCTTGAAGAACCTCCAGTCGGCCCCACTACGGAGCCGCCCGGACCACGCTCAAGGGAAAGCGGCGCCCTGTCCAGCAAGCGGAAGAAGTTAAGAAGAACGCTCTAACAAGAAGAGAATAACGAAGAGCATGCGGCAGGGCAATTGAAGACTTACGCTGAGACCGCCTGAGGCTGCTTCACCGCCTTGCGGAAGCGGGCCGCTTTCGCAGCCGCCTCGTCTCGCTTGGTCGCCGCGGTGGAGGCTTTGGACTTCTTCGGCCGACTGCCGAAGAGGCCTGAAGCGGCCCGGCGCTTCTGTGCGCCGCCACCGGCAGCCGGCGCGATAGACGAGCCCGCACCCTGATGGTCGGCCGCCGGCTGGCGACGCGGGGCAACTTCGGCTTCGAAATCATCCGGCCAGTCCTCGAAGCTGGCGGTGAGCCTTGTGCCCCCAGGCTCGGCATTGTCCCCCACGACGGCGTCTTCCATGGCGGCCGCCCCCAAGTCCAGATCGTCGACGTCGTCCGCCGTGCGGTCGGGGGCATACTGACATTCTATCCCCGTTGTCCCGGTCGTCGGCGGGAGAAGGGGGTTCTGCATAAGAAAGACCGACTGATTAGAAGTCGGCCATCGTAAAGCCGGCTACCCATGAAAAGGAGAAAGAGAAGAAAAACTTACCACGGGCGGAGGGTTGGCGCGAGAATACGGCGCCTTGCCGTATCGCCAGTCTTCGGCGAGCTTGCAATTTGAGATGTAGTTTACCATATACGATACCTCCGCATGAGGCATCTCCCTGGTGCTCAGCCGGCTTGGGTCGAAGCGGCCGCTCATCTGGCACATCATGTGGGGCCGGCTCTGGAGAGGAGATACCCGGCGCTCCACAAAGGCGGCCACCAAGTCGGCCCCGTTCAGGCCCTCCGACTAGATCATCACCCGAAGCCAGGAGACGGCGGCGTTCCCGGCCTGAGACAGTGACCGGGACCGGAAACTCCACGAGGGCTGCCTCCCAGCCGGCAGGCCGGCTACGTAATCCGGCAGGTTGACGTGGTCTCCTTGCTCGGCGACGTTCTTCACGTAGAAATACGATTTCTGCCAGATCTTCACCGACTGGATCAGGGGGATGGGCGGGAACGGGTTGTTCTCGCTCGCCCTCCTCATGGCGATGAAGGCCCCGCAGGGGTCGGGCACGCCCGCGACGACGGTGCCGAGCTTGCTCTGGAAGAACTCTCCCCAGAGCTCCAGCGTGGGGAGCAGCCCCAAGAAGCCTTCGCAGAGGGAGACGAAGGCCGACAGCATCACCGCATTGGGCATGAGGTGATGCGGCTGGAGGTTGTAGAACTCGAGGAAGGAGCGCAGAAATCCGCTCGCCGGAAGGCCGAAGCCGCGCAGGAAGTGCGAGCGGAAGACGACCCGCTCACCCTCCTCCGGCGCCGGCGAGATCTCCGTCTTCGGCGCCAGACGGACCCGCACGAGGTTGGCGTCAGGCAGGCGCCGGGTCTGGCGGAGGAACTCCACGTGATCCTCATGGACGTTGGAGTCGTCCCACGAGCTTGACAGCGCCATGGGAGCGAGGCGATGTGGAGGCGCGGCGGCGCTGAGACGGGAGGCTGCGGCGGCAACGAGAGGAAGAAGCAAGGACGAGAGGGGGCGGAGCAAGAGAGAGCGTGCGAACCTCTGCCACTCCCCCTCCTCCCCCTACTTATAGGCTCGCGTGGCGGGACCGAGGAGGCACGGCGTGGGGAAGCATGGGGATCGATCGTGCCCACTCCCCCACGTCCCGCGATTACTGTGCCATAATGGTGGAATAAAAACCGCCGCGGGAAGGCGAGCGGCCCATGTGGGCCACGGAAGATCCGCGCTCGGACCGAGGCCTGCGAGTGGCGGGCCCGGGCCTACGGCGATGTCCCGTCGCGCGCGTGCGTTGGCAGGATTACCTCGCCACGTAGTTCGCGTCCCCGCCTGCGAGAACCGGAGCTCTCTGAAGTCGGCGTGCACAAGCAAAGCCAGCTCTTCAGGATAGGAAGCTGACCAAGCTTCTCGTCCCACTGTCCGCCTCGAGGCTCGATCAGCTTCGGAGACTACTGTCGGAGTAAATAGCCATGGGTAGCCTAGTCGGCTTCCCCTGGCCCTTCTGAAAAAATTACGAGCCCGTCCGGCTCTCAGGATTCCAAGACATGGGGCCGCCTTCCCCTGGCTGGCTGTCACCCAGGCCAGTTCGAAGAAGGCGGCCCGACTTTACCCCTCATAAAGAAAACCATGGGTGGCCAACTCGAGGAAGCCGGCTCCAAGATGCCGACTCCAAAAAAGCCGGCCATGAGGAGGCCGCCCAAGAAGCCGGCTCCCATAAAGCGGTAGAGACCGTACCCTCAAAGTTTGCACCCACCTAACGGTGGTGCGACGGGGTGTGGCTACAGTGAAGCCTGCCACCCCCGAATCCCGGAGCACGCCTGGCACAGTATGCCATACGGAGTAGGCATGGCCCGTCCGGTGTGGCACTGTTGCCATGTTGACCTTGGTGTCACCCACGACGGGCCACCAGCGTGGCCCACAGATGGTGGGCCCCTTCGGGCAGAGAGACGCCCGAAGGCGGCCACGCCTCCAACCAGTCGGCCCAATACAAAGCCGGCTCCCCGCGGCCGGCTTGCCGCCTCCCTCGAAGGAGACGCCCCATTAAGGAGACAAGACGCGGTGAGGCTACAGCGATCGCTCGACGGGCGATGGCACTGTAGCCGCGCCAACCACGACGAAGCCCACGTCACCAAGATGAAGCCACAGTAACCAGCCACCGACCAGGCCCTGGACCGTGGGGCCTGCTTGTCGACCAGGGGGCCGGCAGCTGGCGGGACCCACCATTCGGCGGGCCCCAGCAGCCGGCGCAGAAGCCGACGAGCGCAGTCACAGACGACTGGGCCCCACGCCCGGTCGGATTACCATTGTACCCCCGGGGGGTAGGCCTATATAAACCCCCCGGGGCACTCATGCAAAGGGTTCGACCCCCTGCTAGTTCTAAACACCCCACAAGGAGAAGAAGCAGGCTAGCCGTGCCCTTCTTCCTCCTCCTACCAAACAGCTCAAGGAGCATTGTGTAGCTACTTGTTCGACTAGTGAACATGCGGAGACCCCGCAAAGCAGCAGTAGGGGTGTTATCTCCAAGGAGAGCCCCGAAGCTGGGTAAGATCCGCCGGCGTGCATGTCTTGCCTTATCCCGTTTCCAGGCACCGGCAATGTCTTACTGGCTCCCATAATGATAAGCCACCCGTTGGCATATGTCGCACCTACCACCCAACACCCACTTAGATAGACATCCCTCTAATCCTCTAAGTGATCACGTGATCCAAATCAACTAAACCATGTCCGATCATCACGTGAGATGGAGTAGTTTCAATGGTGAACATCACTATGTTGATCATATCTACTATATGATTCACGCTCGACCTTTCGGCCTCCGTGTTCCGAGGCCATATCTGTTATATGCTAGGCTCGTCAAGTTTAACCTGAGTATTCCGTGTGTGCAACTGTTTTGCACCCGTTGTATTTGAACGTAGAGCCTATCACACCCGATCATCACGTGGTGTCTTAGCACGAAGAACTTTCGCAACGGTGCATACTCTGGGAGAACACTTATACCTTGATAATTTAGTGAGAGATTATCTTATAAAGCTACCGCCGAACTAAGCAAAATAAGATGTATAAAAGATAAACATCACATGCAATCATAATATGTGACATGATATGGCCATCATCATCTTGTGCCTTTGATCTCCATCTCCAAAGCATCGTCATGATCTCCATCGTCACCGGCATGACACCATGATCTCCATCATCTTGATCTATATCAATGTGTCGTCACATGGTTGTCTCGCCAACAATTGCTCTTGCAACTATTACTATCGCATAGCGATAAAGTAAATCAATTATTTGGCGCTTGCATCTTATGCAATAGAGAGATAACCATAAGGCTTTTGCCAGTTGCCGATAACTTCAACAAAACATGATCATCTCATACAACAACTTATATCTCATCACATCTTGACCATATCACATCACAACATGCCCTACAAAAACAAGTTAGACGTCCTCTACTTTGTTGTTGCAAGTTTTACGTGGCTGCTATGGGCTGAGCAAGAACCGTTCTTACCTACGCATCAAAACCACAACGATAGTTTGTCAAGTTGGTGCTGTTTTAACCTTTGCAAGGACCGGGCGTAGCCACACTCGGTTCAACTAAAGTTGGATAAACTGACACCCGCCAGCCACCTGTGTGCAAAGCACATCGGTAGAACCAGTCTCGCGTAAGCGTACGCGTAATGTCGGCCCGGGCCGCTTCATCCAACAATACCGCCGAACCAAAGTATGACATGCTGGTAAGCAGTATGACTTATATCGCCCACAACTCACTTGTGTTCTACTCGTGCATATTACATCAACGCATAAAACCTAGGCTCGGATGCCACTGTTGGGGAATGTAGCAATTTCAAAAATTTCCTACGCACATGCAAGATCATGGTGATGCACAACAATGAGAGGGGAGAGTGTGTCCACGTACCCTTGTAGACCGAAAGCGGAAGCGTTAGCACAACGTGGTTGATGTAGTTGTACGTCTTCACGATCCGACCGATCAAGTACCGAACGCACGGCACCTCCGAGTTCTGCACATGTTCAACTCGATGACGTCCCTCGAACTCTGATCCAGCCGAGTGTTGAGAGAGAGTTTTGTCAGCACGACAGCGTGGTGACGATGATGATGTTCTACCAACGCAGGGCTTCGCCTAAGCACCGCTACAATATGATCGAGGTGGATTATGGTGGAGGGGGGCACCGCACACGGCTAAGAGATCAAGAGATCAATTGTTGTGTCTATGGGGTGCCCCCTGGCCACGTATATAAAGGAGTGGAGGAGGGGGAGAGGGCCGGCTCCTATGGCGCGCCCTGGAGGAGTCCTACTCCCACCGGGAGTAGGATTCCCCCCTTCCAAGTAGTAGGAGTAGGAGTCAAGGCAGGGGAAGGGAGAAGAGAAGGAAGGAGAGGGCGCAGCCCCTCCCCCTAGTCCAATTCAGACTAGGCCTTCGGGGGCGCCCAACCTCTCCTCTCTCTTTCCCCTAAAGCCCAATAAGGCCCATATACTCCCCGGCGAATTCCCGTAACTCTCCGGTACTCCGAAAAATACCCGAATCACTCGGAACCTTTCCGATGTCCGAATATAGTCGTCCAATATATCAATATTTACGTCTCGACCATTTCGAGACTCCTCGTCATGTCCCCGGTCTCATCCGGGACTCCGAACTCCTTCGGTACATCAAAACATATAAACTCATAATATAACTGTCATCGTAGCGTTAAGCGTGCGGACCCTATGGGTTCGAGAACTATGTAGACATGACCGAGACACGTCTCCGGTCAATAACCAATAGCAGAACCTGGATGCTCATATTGGCTCCTACATATTCTACGAAGATCTTTATCGGTCAGACCGCATAACAACATACGTTGTTCCCTTTGTCATCGGTATGTTACTTGCCCGAGATTCGATCGTCGGTATCTCAATACCTAGTTCGATCTCGTTATCGGCAAGTCTCTTTACTCGTTCTGTAATACATCATCTCGCAACTAACTCATTAGTTGCAATGCTTGCAAGGCTTAGGTGATGTGCATTATCGAGAGGGCCTAGAGATACCTCTCCGACAATCAGAGTGACAAATCCTAATCTCGAAATACGCCAACCCAACAAGTACCTTCGGAGACACCTGTAGAGCACCTTTATAATCACCCAGTTACGTTGTGACGTTTGGTAGCACACAAAATGTTCCTCCGGTAAACGGGAGTTGCATAATCTCATAGTCATAGGAACATGTATAAGTTATGAAGGAAGCAATAGCAACAAACTAAACAATCAAGTGCTAAGCTAACGGAATGGGTCAAGTCAATCACATCATTCTCCTAATGATGTGATCCCGTTAATCAAATGACAACTCATGTCTATGGTTAGGAAACATAACCATCTTTGATCAACGAGCTAGTCAAGTAGAGGCATACTAGTGACACTTTGTTTGTCTATGTATTCACACATGTATTATGTTTCTGGTTAATACAATTCTAGCATGAATAATAAACATTTATCATGATATAAGGAAATAAATAATAACTTTATTATTACCCCTAGGGCATATTTCCTTCAACCGATTGGAGAACCTGCTCCATCCCCTGAACCCCTTCTGAATTGTATAATTCTTTATAAAAAGTGGTTGCCATCTCCTCCATCTCGGCTGGGTTATCTGTCAATTTACCATCATTACGAAGGAGTGATTTGATGCTATTCTTCCGCCTGCGCCTGCACGCCCTCAAGTGGAAGAAGTATGTATTTTTGTCCCCGCGAGCTCTTTGCCTCCAAAGCATCTCTTCTCTATGGAAGAGTTCCACCAGCAAATTGCTAATCTTTAGTTCTGCATGTGTTGGCCCCGATCTTCCTTGTGCCTCGCACAACTGCTGCAGTTCTTTCCTCAATTGGGCCATCTCCCTTTGCACGTTCCCAAAGTGATTTCTGTCCCATGCAGATAGATCTCCCGATACGCGCGATAGCCTTTCATGCATTGATTGCACCGAAACCCCATCTTCTCGTCTTCACCCAGCATGTAACACCGCCACTAGTGCTGGATCCCTCTCCCAGCAAGTTTCGTATCTGAAAGATCTAGGGCCCCTCTTGCTTGTCGGTTTGTCCTCATACAGCGGCAGCATAGGTATATGGTCAGATGACACCGCGTTCTTGTGTTCCACTACCGAAGACGGGAAGGCCAAGAGCCATGCAGTGTTAGCCACACACATGTCTAACCTTACTCTTGTGTATGTTCCTCCAGCCACCTTTTTTTCAAAAGTCCAATCGATTTAGTGTAGCCTATATCAGCAAGGCCACAAGTGTCCAACGCATCCCGAAAAGCATCCATCTGGGCCTGACTGCGTTGGCCTACCCCATCATGTTCATGTGCATGTATAACTTCGTTAAAATCTCCCATCACCACCCACGGCAGATTGCTAGCACCAACTATTCCACGGAGGGTGTCCCACGTTTTGTATCTCTCATTTACCTGTGCTTCGCCATACACAAAGGTCACCCTTGTTTGAAACTCAACAAGCTCATCAATGATTACATCAATATGATACTCAGGGCGTGTTCGGATCTCCTCCCACTCCACACTTCAGTAATTCCCGACGCGGGAGCCGAGCCGAACAAAAAATCATTAAGAAGCTAGCTTCCGGAAGCTAAGCCCGAGGCCAGTGCAAAAACGAGGAGCGACGGCGGCCCAGCTCCACCAAAAATAAAAGCTGGAGTTTGCCCAAATTACACCGATATGCCACTGCCAAACTTACCGATTCATTCCTTCCCTGGAAAACCTATCGAGCTGTTTGTTCCCCTCGAGCCGCTAACCCTACCGCCGTCACGGGCCTAGCCGCCGCGCCATCCCTGGCCGCCGCTCCTTCCCGTCGATAGATCGAGCCGTTCGAGGCCAATCCCGACTGGATCCCATTGACACAGCCCGAAGGGAGCAACCCCAACACCAGGACCTAAACTCCAACGCCATTGATGCCATGCTCAGCCGCTAACCTTACCTCTATCGCGCGCAGCGCCGTCCCCGTCCGTTGCTCGTTCCCGACAATAGATCGAGCCATTCCAGGCCAATCCCGACTGGTTCCCGTCGACACAGCCCGAAGGGAGCAACCTCAAGCTCCAACGTCATTGAAGCCCTGCTCACCTCGCAGGAGTCTGCCTCACCCCGCCTGCTGGCCCGAAATGGGCTGCCTCCAGCCGGCCCAACACGCCTAAACAGGCCACAACCCGCCCCAGTTGGGTTGTAGCGCTAAGAGAAGCTGGAGCAGGAGCCGAACATAATTGGAATCGCTGGCTGAAGCGAGAAGCCACGAGGAGAAGCTAGTTATGTGGAGTTTTGAGAAGCTGGAGAGCCTCCGAACACGCCCTCAGAGTACCCTATAACTTCAACCTTTATTTCATCTTTCCAAAATGGACGAACTGCCAAATGTCTGAGTGGGCCCATTCATCTTGTAGCCTGCATTCTGAAGCCCATGCCAGCCCGAATCAAAGAAGAGCTTGCTCAGAGCCGGGCCAAATCAGCACTTACCTAATCCCCTGAGGGCCCAAAACGAGCCCCTCTCTCCTTCTTCCTCTCCCCGTTCTCCTGGCGACCTCACGGCAGCGAACAGGGTAGCTGACGCGAGACATCGCCATGGCGTCGCGATTCCTAGCCCGATCCAAAACCCTAGCTCTCGCCCTCTCCCGCGCGGATGCGGCGCCGGCGCCCCTGGCTGGATCCCGCGCGCTCTCCTCCCTCCCGCGCCACCCCGCCACCGCCGCCCCGTCCCCGGCGATTGGATCCCCTCCTGGCCTCAGCAAGGTTCGTCTACCCATCCATTTCCAGCTCCCATTAGCGCGTTGTCGTGATATACTTGAAAGCGAGCGTTATGCCTGGTTCCGTGTGTTTGATCTGATGCTCTGCCATGTGGATGTTTGGTTCTAGTAATAGTATAGTATCTCATCTGATGCTGCCCGTGCCATTCGATTTCGTCTCGTTCAGCGTGAAGGATGGATAATTGTTTTGGTAGATTGGAACTGTGCTATGTATACCAATTAATATATCGTATCGGTGTGTGGTATGTACTACGTGTCTCGACTTTAGCACAACTTTAGTACTCCCTCCGGTCCTTTTTACTCTGCATATTAGAATTCTCTGAAGTCAAACTTCACAAAGTTTGACCGTATTTATATAAAAAAAATATCAACATCTGCCATGCTAAAGTTATACAATATGAAACTTTAAGTCATGACACATCTATTGATATTGATTTCAGATTGTGAATGTTGGTATTTTTTTCTATAAAGTTGGTCAAACTTTACGAGGCTTGACTTCAGTCAAATCTTATATGTGAACTAAAAAGCACCGGAGGGAGTACAAAGTTGTACTGAAGTTGAGACACTTATTTTGGGATTGAGGGAGTATGTGTGCCCCTCTGTCTTTATTCAAATCTATTGTGGTCAGGATAGCGGTAGAACTGCAGAAGGGTAGATAAACAAAAAAAAAAACATCTGTCAGGGTTTTGATTTGCGAGCCTGACATGTACCTGGTTGATGTTAGAGGTCTCTCTGGATGCCAATAATGTACGAGGAACAACAATTGCAGTCATCCCTAGAATCTCCACCTGCCGTCCCATACAAGTCGAGCATGCTACCACACAATATCAGCTAATTGCTAGAGTTGAGAAGTGGGGGTATCTCATTTTGTGATCATTGACTTAACATGAGGGGATAGTGTGACTCTGATACGATATGTTTCCAATACAAGCTGATTACACTTTAAATGTCAACATTCGAGTTCTATGTGCCACAATCAAGAAATCTTCTGCCTAGTGATGCCAAGATTTCCCATTCGCAAACTTCATTTCATATTTTATTGGCTAAAAAGAAGTAGCTTCATTAGTTGGCTGACATCTGTTAATCATTAGTTGGCTGACATCTGTTGATCATAGCCTAGGTGATTTTGTTCAAGAAATGCAAAGTCTGTTGTGATTTAGTTTGCTTGGGTCTTGTGCCTATGTACATGTGTGTAGGTTCTGGGACATGAGCCAACATCACACCTCAGCGGCACACAATTTTTACCGCGTTGGTTTTCTACTGCAGCATCCAATGGATCTCCCATGCAGAATACACAGGTTTGTCACAAACTCACAATCCAACTAGTGCTTCTTTTTCACTTATGATGCCACTCTATGCTAGATGTCCATGAACCTGATGTTTCCAGTTTTGACAGGTCTCAGAGACATGCAAGCCAGTTGCTGGAACGGGACACTCTGATGCACTAAAAGCGACTGAAGGAGCCTTCCCTAAATTCACGGCATTCAGCCCACTAGAAGCAGCTGCTAAACCTAGAAGCAGTCCGTTGACAAGTGAAAGTTCTAAAGTCAGGCGATCAGAGATATTAACAGGAGTAACCTTTTACATGATCCCAGCTCTGCTTCTTTCCTCAAGGAACAGCATCAGTACATCTCTTATGGTCGCGGCGGTATACCATCAAATCTACATGTTCCACAAGGAGATCTTTCTGGACTATGTGCACCACGACATTACCAGGAAGTGGGCTTTGATATACTTCAAGCTGCTTCTGCTGGTCATGGCAAAGGACACCATCGTGTACTTCGGTTTGGTCTGAGTTCACCGTGTTAGTTTGTCAAAGGACGGGCTATGCACTCATTTGTACTCCGAGAAAAATAATGAGCATCGGCACATGCTGGGGCGCTGGTGGTTCTTGTTTCCCGCATGAACTTTCTTGGTTTCCAACCTTTTCCCCTCCCAACTTTGCTCGTCTTGTTTTTGTCTATGCATTCGAAAGGGTTTGTTTAGTGGCCCTATCAGATAACAAGTTTCTGCAAACCATGATATTAGAGCGGGTGACTGCATTCATGTTTTTAATAATTAGCAAGTATGTGAACTCTGCAACTCGTATTTAGTATGTTTCCTAGCACAGCGTAGTCGCACGTATTTTCCATGTAAAAAGTGTGAACTCTCATCATACTCTTGAAGCTTCTCCCTAGTGGCACTGGTATTTTTGCAAAAAAGGTGTGCAGTGTTTGATTGATCGGCTGCTGCTTCTGCAGCTGTTACAGAAATGTGGATCTGGTGATGGTTTCTGTGGAATTGCTGGGACTAGAAGAACGCCCGTGCGTTGCAACGGGACCACATTAATTTTAAGAGTTCAGTATTGATATTCTCATACATATCAAGTGACATTGGCAATCTTTTTTACCATCAAATCCTCACACACACACACACACTCTCTTCGTCCCTCTTCCTCACTCTCTCTCCCTCTCTCTCTCTAACACACACACACATATCCATCTTATTGGGTACAAGACCATAATCCATCTATTTCACACACACACGCCAGTGCATAACAATATGGATTATGTGTATTATATTTGCCACCACAACCCAGGAAATTAATTTCATGTAAATCGCTCAGCCACAGCTGCAAGAATACGCGGAGGAGGTGGCCGGGGTCGGTGTCGGCCGTCCGGCGCGGGCCACGGGCCCGCTTCCAAGTGCGTCTGCGCGCGGGCCACCCACGCCGGGTCTTTCAAGTGCCGCTTCCACCGCACCAACTCCTAGGGCCACGGCCACGGCCACAACCAGGGTCAGGGAAGCCACCCCTTTTCGCCCCCTTCACCGGCTGCGACCAACGCGGTGCCGCGGCAGCCGGCCTCGCCGTCCTTGTCCTTCGGCACCGTCGCGACCCAGTGACGCAGCCCAAGCATCGGCCTCGAGAATCAAGAAAGCTCGACAACGGAGAGGGAAGGGAAGATCATATACATATCATAAGAAAGGGAGTTTATTTACTGCTCCCTCGACATATTGTTTCCTTTGTTTGAAGATTGATTACCATCCGTGAGTTAAGGTAAAGTTAATGTGATTGAGCGATTTTTCTAAAAATCAATTATTTGTTTTCTAATTAATGTGATTGAGTGATTTAAGGTAAGGTTAATTAATTTAGATTTGATCTTTAGAGATTATTCGTGATTGATTTTATATTAATAAATAACTTGCGACAGTATGGAAAGTTCTGATCTGTTTAGATTTCTTTCGTTATGTGAATGGGTGACGCGAAAATAAATCGATGAAGTGGGAGAGGGGATGAAAAAAAATCTACGAAAAGACCCAGCGAAGATGGGAGGATGTACCCAAGAAAAAACATAAAAGGTGGGACGAAAAAAATCTGAAAGTGAGACTACCAACCGCTTCATTAAAAATAGAGATACTTAAAATCGGTCCCTGTGTTCAGTACGGTGATGGTTACTGCTCGCTATAGTACTTGGTAAATTCCTGGAAACATTGTTGCATGCATGCAGACCCTGTCGCTTCTGTGAGCCATGAGATAAAACTGGTAGAAGTGGTGTATTTTGCTTTGCAGGCTGGGGGCTCTGCAACTTTTGGTGTTGAAATTAAATTAAAGACTTGTGTGTTTTGGCCGCTGCAAGTTTGAATTGCCGGTAGATCTTGCAGTCGTTTACATGCGAGGCCCGTCGTCTGCCGTGCGCACATGCTCCGGCCAGGTCGACCGTCAGGAGGTAGCAGCAGGTGTGGTACATTTGTGCATTCAGTGAGTGACGCCAGCTGATGGGATCAGCGCACGCCAGGGTTCTCCCAGTGTCACAGAGCAGTACAGAAATGGTAGCTGGAAATGCTGTAGTGGACAACAGCAAACAGAAGGGGGTTCTTGGATTCTGCGCATCTTCCTGTTTTTCTCTCCTTGGCTTGTTGCTTTCATTTCTTCAGATCTCATGTCACATTTCTACCTGGGATGCTTGCAGTTGCAGGACCATTAATGGATGGCCCAAGTGCCAACCAACAACGGCAAAAGGAGGTAGAGAGAGGTGTAGGTATGGTTTCTTTCAGCGCTGCACTTGTTTGTCAGTTTCCCAGCTATTACGCGTAGAACCCTAAGGCCTCGTTTGGGAGGTTTTGCAGCTCCGGAGTGGAGGGGGATCTGAGGGGATTTGGTTAATCTCTCTCTTTCACCCAATCCTCTCAATTTCCCACTAATCCCTCCCCCCTCATAAACCCCTCTATTTGGTTAAACCTCCTACAATAGCAGCAGCAAAGCAAGCATCCAGTTTCATGGGTGTCTTGGGAGGTTTTCTGTACCACATGAATTGAGGGGGATTCGTGGAGAACGGAAAGGATTGGCCTGCTCAATCCCTACGTGTCAAATGGGCTGACAAGGATTTTTGGGGATTTTGAACCCTGCGAGGATATTCCCCTCCAAACCTCTCCAAACCTCCTCCACCAAACAAGGCCTAAAGAGGCAATCGTGTCAAGAGGCGGGTTTTTTCTTTTGCCAAAAGGTACTTCAAACTTGAAACCAGCATGAAGAAATTTACGAGACTTCTTCCCTTTTGAGTTTTTCGGGCCGACATGCCGAGATGTGATGCTTAGGTGCGAGGTGAAACACAACCAGGAGTTCAAGAATGATGAAGAATCTGCTTCGTTGTTCCTGCCATCTATATAAGATGTTTAATAAGAATAGGACCCTCCATCTCTTTGTACGTTTCATCACAAACTACCATTTTTTACGGGCTGCACTTTAATTGTTTGTCTAGTCGACTTTCATATCCTTAAGTGTTAGGACCTTGAATCCGAAAGTCCCTTTCTACACCCGAGCTCAAATGAGTTCGGGATGAATAGTAATTCAAAAACCATTTAAGGAATGGTAAAAAAAAATCTGATTTTTTATGGAAAACTTTGACAAATGTTCTAAGAGCTTGCAAAATTTCATCAAGAAATCACATTTGTGGAAGTCGTGGCAAAACAAAACAAAATCAGTGCTTCAAAATGCTTTCAAAAGTAGCATTTTCAGATTATCGTTTTTCTTTTGCCACGTCTTCCAAAAATATGATTTCATGATAAAACTTTGCAAGCTCTTAGAACATCTGTCAAAGTTTGTCATAAAAAAATCATATTTTTTTAAACATTTTTAAAATATTTTTCGTGAGCTCGGGTGCAAAAACTTCACGTCCCCTTGAATTGCCCTTCTCAGCAAAATCGGCGGTCAATGTTACATCACCCTCAATTAGTACGATAGGCGGATGCACTTTTCTTTTTCAACGATTTAGTCATTTTCCTACCTAACCATGGTGCTGAAATTTCAGTTTATCCACAAATAGAAAGAGCAGACCGCCGGTACATGTCTAATCAGCTACATATGGTGCACTCAATCTGGATCACGTCCTAATGTGGGTACCATTTTGCTTCTAATTTGAAGAGGTTGGACATCAACTGTGAAACGAGTAAATCACTAGCTCTTTTGCAATGATACCATGCCCTACATATGAAATAGGCAACGATGTTTCCGCTCCCTACAGGCTGTGTAAGTTGGCCTCTTGCAATGAGCGTCGCTGCTGTGGCAGTCATTGGATTCTCGTCTCGTCGCGGTAGCAGCATCATGCATGTGGCCCTCCTTGTTTCCAGTTGCCTGTAGGTCAACTTGGCTTCTTGGGTTAGTTTCTTTTCACCTAGATTATATGCAAAAAAAAAAGAGCTAAGATACCCAAAGGACATCTGAAATATCATAAATATCAAGGTTGTACGCCTAGTAAAACACCTTGTAAAAATTAAAAGTGCACCGAAAATCATATTAATGGTCTTCTTCTTTTGATTGTACGCCTCCCACCGCAGATTGGAAATTGCACTGGACCGGCAGTAAGGAAAAGGAACCCTTGCAAACACTCACGTGATACCAGGCTTTGAACACCGTTATAGTCACTGCCACTACAAACGAGATCTAGTATCAGCCAAGAAAAAATGGTGGGGCATCACCACAGATAACATGCTTCACCACCACTCAAGAGGGTCGGAGAAATTGGGTCATTGCCATGGAATGAATCAAGGAAAAACGCCGGAGTCGCCATACTAAGAGCCAGTCAACTCTTGACACATAAACTGACAAGATCTGAAAAAAGCCAACAGATATGACAACACACCTACGATCATAGACCCTTCGTCGATGCTGGACCAGACATCGTCAAGGAAGGAAGAGGCCGAAAAGACCTTGTTGCAACACACCACCCCCTTACCACCTTGATGAGAACACCATGGAAGCAAAACCTAAGAGAAAAAAGAACCTATAAGACTAAGACAAACTCGTCCGTGTGAGGGAGAGACACCTTAGGGTAACTTCTAGGGTCAGGGAAAGAAATCTTTTTCTGTCTACTGAAACTTAACTATGCATTTAAATATGCGAACACAATTAAACTATGCATTTAAGACGATCTATAATGTTCTGAGATGTTGTTAGGTCCTGATTGCTTCACATGTTTGAGCATTTATATACCGAAAAAGACGCACACCCTGCTTTATATATAAAGCAATGACCAATAAATAATTGGGCGCATACAATCCGACACCACAAAACACACACCCATGACAAGATATAAGGGAGCTGAAGATCAGCAAGGTCACTCTAAAGAACTCCAAGCCAACTACAAATAAAAAAGAAGCACTGCTTGGAGACGACGGAGCCCACAACCATGGAGAAGCTACTGCGAAGAGGCGAAGTAGACCAATAACGGAACATGGACTCCAAGGCGGAGCCCTCAAAAAGGACACGGCATCAGAGTGCTGCCAGCCTCCAATCAAGTGATCAAGTTTTCACCCGAAGCATCAAGAGGACATGGAGAACCGCGACCGCACCTTCAAGATGGGCACGACGCTCGCGAAACCGAAGCAACCGAGGCCGCCGTAGCCTCCACACCACGCACCGCCTCCGTCGCCCGTCACACAGCTGCCATGGCCGCCATGCTGCTGCACCCGACGCTCCCACAGTGCCCAGGCTAGACAAAGCCGGCCCCCACCAGACCCCGCATAGCGAGAGGACAAGAGGTCCGGCCGCGCCCTCTGGCGGCGATGAGGCAGAGGACAGGGAGTTGGCTCGACGACACTAGGAATTCCTCCCTGTCGCTCGGGAGGGTTGGGTGGGGAAAGTTTTCCAAAAAAAAAGTGCTCAACAACTATATCTCATTGTTTGGGTTTTCAAGGTGGAGCCTGGGATTTGTCCATCTATATGACCAGCATCACGTGGGGTGGGGAAAGTTTGAGCACCTATATGACCAGAATCATGTCTAAGGAGGTGGTTTGTGCTCTACTGCTAATCACCTAGCAGCATGGTAGAAACTATATTAAGATCAAATGGTGTTTACGTCAGGGCTTGTCCTGAGCCGCCTCTCGTCCCAATCCTGGCCGCCCCTCCTCCTCCCCCCTCTTCCCTTCCTCACCGCCGCCTGTGGCAGCTGCTGGGCAAGCTCGGGGCGCCAAGGATGGTGGCGGCGGGGTCTCGGTTGCCCTGCTTCTGTGTGGGGAACCCCGGATATGGAGCGACGGCTCCATTGACAAGGCATGACCGGCTAGCAGCCATGCAGGCGGTGGATCTAGTGTCCCGGCGGCGCGGGCGACGGGTCGTTGGAGGCCGCCGGCGGCTTCTGCAGCGTCGGTGCGCGCGATTTGACGCATCCCCTCGTCCCCTGTTCGGCGTGAGGGCCAGCCTGGTCGGGCCGAGCTTCCTCTTGGTCGCCGGTTCTGTACAGGAGGCGCTGCTGGTGGCGGGGATCTAGTTCGGGCGAAATCCCTGGCCGGCCATGACCGGCCGCGCCGACGGCGACGCCCGAGGGCACCGTTCCCCTTTTTGGAGGCGTCGGTATGGACTGATCTCCTCACTTCACCTTCCCCTAGGTTTCCCGAGCGAAAGCCCTAACTTTGTTGGGCGGCGGTGGCGCTCACGGCGTTGTTCCCTTCTTGAAGGCGCCGCTTTGAAAACCTTGGGGTTGGGTGACGCTTGTGGGTGGTGGGCGACGGCGATGGTGCGGCCCTATCCTAGCATGGATTTACGTTCGTTGCTTGGAGATGGACTCGCGTAGGTGGAGGTCGTCGTCTGGCGTCGTGGTGGCGTCAATGGTGGAGGACCTGCCAAGGCTCGCGTAGGTGAAGGTCGTCGTTTGGCGTCATGGTGGTGTTGATAGCGGAGGACCTGCAAAGGTTGTCACCTCAATCTGCTCTGAGGATGGACCAGTGGAAGATGACGGCGACAACACATGTGAGTGCGTCGGACCGGTTTGAGCCCCGGACTCGGTAGATGGCTCGGTCGGGGCCTCCGACTTTAGGTGTTAGGTTTAGGTGAGAGGTCTGGGTATGTGACCCAGTTTGCACCCCTTCATCATTTGGATAGGAGTAGCGGCAGATGTTACCAAAATGGCGGATTCAGGCATTTTGTTGTTCTACTTTATAAGGTCCTTGAAAATAATCAATAAAATGACCGCATGCAGCTCCCTCAGATGCAGAGGCCGGGGGTCACCCTCCTTTTCTAAAAATAATAATATTATTAAGATCAAATGGAAAATTACCCTGCAAACACCTAAGATGCGGTCTCTGAGGTCTGCCCGCTTGCATATACTAACAACTTTCAGGATATACCTCGCCGTCGATGTCTTAAGTTACTCAAATGGGGAGCGGTGCTGTGTTGCTCATGCAAACTTTTCTGTCAGGGTTGCATCGCATGTGTCATGTGTGTGTCAGCCAGCAAAATGTTTTTTTTGAAAGATCAGCCAGCAAAATGTCAAAGTACTACTCCCTCTGTTCCAAAATAGATGACCCAACTTTATACTAACTTTGTACTAAAATTAGTACAAAGTTGAGTCATCTATTTTGAAACGGAGGGAGTAGTTTATTGCACCCAGATTTGGATCTTGGGTGAGTCTCCGACTGGGCCCGTCCATGCCCTGTTTTAGCTTCATCCCATGTCTGGAATTTTGTAACCACTTGGATGCCGCGCCATGGAAGGACATGCATCGCACGTCCTTTTTTTTTGCGGGTGAAAAATAATTTTCATTTATCACTCGGGATCAATCTCCTTCTTACATAAGTCAAGCACCTCACTTGATCCTGAACCCAACCATACAACCGTACGTTTCTGAATTCTACCAAAAGCAGCTAGGTAATGGCTAATGCCATTCTGCTCTCTGCGTACATGAGCCAGTTTAACTAGTCTCCCGTCTTCTAACAGTCTTCTAATCTGATCAGTAAGCATAGCATAACAAGACCGGTCCCTCTCCACTGCCTTGAGCATATTGAGCGCCATGAGGCTGTCCGTCTCCAATTCTATGGGCTGCTGCGTCCATTGCAAAGCCAGGTTCAGGCCCTCCATACAGGCAAGGAGTTCAGCTTCTAGAGGCTCCGCACATGACCTCAGTTCCCTACACGATGAGAAGATAATCTCGCCGGAGCTATCCCTCAGGATCATTCCGGCGCCAGCCGTTCCTGTCGTGGCGCAAAACAAGCCATCGACGTTGAGCTTTGTCCAACCTGCAGCCGGAGGAGTCCATCGTGGTCGCGGCCCAGCCGTACCTGTACCACGCAATATATCTTTGCTTGACACCACTGCATCAACTACCTGCTTCCCTTTCGCCGGGTCTACACTCGGACTATTCTGTATGCCAACGAGCGAGTCGACGTAACTAAGGAGGAACCTCTTCGATACTTCAACCGGTGGCGGCTGCTTGTGATGTGTCATCTCATTGCATACGTGCCAACATCGCCAAAGTGTCGTCATGAGCTCCATCCTCTCCGTGTCAGGAAGATCACAGAGAGTTTGGGCGAGCCACTCCGAGCCCGTCCGATGGAAGGTAGCAGCAGCAGGGATCCTCCAATGTTCAGCCATTGCTTGCCATAGCGCCACCACCCTCGGGCACCTGCAAAAAGCATGAAACATGTCCTCCGGCTCCATAGCACAGAGAGGGCATTGGTCAGAGACCTCCAGCCCTCGACGTTTTTTATTAACCCAAGTGGGCAAACAATCTGTGAGCAGCCTCCAAGTAAAGGTGCGAACCTTGGGAGGAGTAGGGCACCTCCAAATAAAAGCCCAGACAGCTCATTGCCCGTCCGGTGCCCTGCTCGCCGCAACTGATGAAGATCGAAGATGATCCTCTAAAGCAAGTCGATAAGCACTTCGCACCGAGAAGTTTCCATTACGCTCAGGACCCCATGCAAAGAGATCCTCGCCTAGCCGCGGTGATGTTCGAATCTTTGCTATCTCCTCCGCGTCCACCGGTAAAAAGATGTCACGTACCACGTCCATCCGCCAAGCACCATGGTTGTCCAACAGCTCACTCACCCGGCGAAGACGACATCGTCCCTGCGGTGTTATTGGCCTGCCACTACCATTCCTCGGGATCCAACAGTCACGCCATATTCTGATCGAGTTCCCGTTGCCCACGCGCCAAACCAGGCCAGATTTCAAGAGTTCTAGTCCATATTGCACACCCTGCCAAGTAGCTGAAGCCCCACCTGAGAAGACCGTGTCCTGTAGACTACCACTTGGATAGTACCTCGCCTTCAAAACTCGGGCGCACAAGCTGCCCGGTTTGGTCAAGAGCCTCCAAGCTTGGCGAGCAAGCAAGGCTTGATTAAAAAGACGCAGTTCGCGGAAGCGTAGACCACCTTGGGACTTTGGTTTAATGAGGTGAATCCATGCTCTCCAATGCATCTTCCTCTTCCCTTTCTCGACTCCCCAGAAAAAGTCGCGAGTCATTCTCATGAGACCCTCACATGTGGCCGCTGGGAGTTTAAACACACTCATGATATACGTTGGAATCGCCTGGGCGATGGACTTCATGAGCACTTCTCTCCCGCTCTGTGCAAGTTGGGATCCATCCCAATCAATCATCCTCTTCATATATTTCCGCTGCAGATTTTGGAACCTCTCTTTTGACATACGGCCATTGGGAGTGGGTAGTCCCAAGTAATGTTCTCAAAACTTTGCTGTTGTACCTCCAAGACCTGCACCACGGCCTCGCGGTCAGCCTCACGGTCAGCCTCACGACAATGTTCGCCAAATAAGATAGATCACTTCTGAGGATTTATCAACTGTCCGATGACATTAGCATATGTAGCCAGGGCCTCCTTGACACTCGTTGCTTCCTGTTCTGTGGCCCGGAAGAAGAGCAATATGTCGTCAGCAAACATAAGATGAGAGATGCCCGGCGCCCAGGGACACACCCGAAGTGGTGTAAAACTTTGCGTGCCAACACCCTTGCCTGAGTTCTGTATGTATTCACGTCGTCATTGCCCCCATGTGCCGTGGATTAGTTTGAACCCTCGATTAAACTAGTAGGCATGTTAAACATCATAGTTAGATTTCCGCGAACACACACACACACACACACACACACACATACATCATAGTTAGATTTCATTTACCCGGTCGTCGTGTGTTGTAAATTAGTTGAGCACTGATATGTAGTGTGTTACTATATGGTTCCTTCAGATTGTGCTTGTAATAAATGTCAAATGGGGGGTTTTGGCGTTGGCGTGCGGCGTGCTAGTGTCAACGGTTCATAACACAAATGATTAACCTACTAAGGCCGTCAACAATGGTGTTGTTTTATAAGTTCCACGTAGGATAAATACTAAGGTGGAGCAGAGAGAAAACAAAAAAAAGTTTGCATTCTTTTTATTAAGAGATGGTCTCTTAGGGCATCTCCATGCTGACCCGTAAATTTGCTTCAGCATCTGCCCGCGGACAGGGGGACCAGTCACGGACACAGATGCAGGAGCAGGCCATCTAACGTTCCCCACATACATTTCAACCACTATTTAAACTAACAGGACAAAATTCACGTGAACATGACGGATTTTCATATAAACCAGACGAAATTCATTACATTTTGGACATTTTTAAACTAAAAACTATACCAGACTAACATAAAACTAGTCTACGGTTGTTGCCGGCGGATATCCATTCCCACAACATGGATATCCTTGACCAGTCTACGGCCGGCCGCAACGGATCTTCATTGTCTTTCCCATGTCCGGCAGCGCGCTCATCGGACTGCCGTGAGCCCCAGAGGTATATGCTTCAGCGCAAATGATGGCTCGCTTCCCCATGTTCGGCAGCGCCACTCATCGGAGTGAGAACCGCTGGAATGTGCTTCAGCAGGAGGGGAAGACGGTGGCGCTGATGAAGACAATCGTCATGATGATGGTTCCCTCGGCGACACTCAGGCTCCACCGGGAGAGGGGAGAGAGGATCTCTTCGGTTTCCTCCTCCATGGCCTCCCCCCTAGATGGGAGGAGGTTCTCCTCTCTGGTCCTTAGCCACCATGGCTCCCAGAGGAGCGGGATCCCCTCCGAGATTGGACCTCTTCTCTCTGTCTCTCTACTTTCGCTCCTGTTTTCGGGTCGAACACCGTTTCTTTTATAGCCAGAGATCCGTAACTCCGACCAGGCTAAAATTTTGAGGGAATTTTCCTCCAAAAATTATATTTCTTGCAGCGAAATAAGAGTTCCAACCAACTTAATGGCTAGCCACAAGGGCCCATGGTGCAGCCATGAGGGTGGTCACGTGAAAGGATCGAGAAGAGGTGTCTAGAGGGGGGATTAGACCCTCAACAAGCAAAAGTAACCGTTTTTAAATTCTTCAAGCTGAGGTGGAGTTTTAGCACAAGTTTAAGCATTCACAATACATTTCAAGCAAGCATGGCAAGAGTATATGAGTAGCGGAAAGTAAAGCATGCAAGTTGCAAGAAAGTAAAGGGATGGGTTGGAGTGTGCAAACGCGATTGGATACACGGAGATTTTTGGCGTGGTTCCGATAGGTGGTGCTATCGTACGTCCACATTGGTGGAGACTTCAACCCATAAAAGGTAACGATTGCGCGAGTCCACGAAGGGTCCATGAAGAAGCAACCTTGTCTATCCCACCATGACCATCGCCCACGAAGGACTTGCCTCACTTGGGTAGATCTTCACGAAGTAGGCGATCTCCTTGCCCTTACAAACTCCTTGGTTCAACTCCACAATCTTGACGGAGGCTCCCAAGTGACACCTAACCAATCTAGAAGACATCACTCTCTAAAAGGTAATAGATGGTGTGTTGATGATGAACTCCTTGCTCTTATGCTTCAAATGATAGTCTCCCCAACACTCAACTCTCTCTCACAGATTTGGCTATGGTGGAAAGATGATTTGAGTGGAAAGCAACTTGGGGAAGGCTAGAGATCAAGATTCTTGTGGTTGGATTGGAATGTCTTGGTCTCAACACATGAGTAGGTGGTTCTCTCTTAGAAAATGAGTAGTGGAAGTGTAGGAGCGTTATGATGGCTCTCTCTTGAATAAAGAAGGGGGTGGAGGGGTATATGTAGCCCCCACACAAAATCTAACCATTACACACATTTGACCCAACTCGGTCAAACCGAATAGGTGAACTCGGTGAGACCGATTTAGTTCAAATGTGAACATTAGGATTCTCGGTGGGACCGACATGATCAACTCGGTGGGACTGATGCGCTAGGGTTAGGGCAAAACCTCATCTCGGTGTGACCGATTTTAGCAATGAGCAAACAGAGAGTTGGTCAGGCAGACTCGGTGGGACCGATTGCTTATTTCAGTGAGACCGAAATAATTATAACAGGTAACAGAGAGTTTGCAAGGCCATCTCGGTGAGACCGAGATCCTATCGGTTAGACCGAATTGATTAGGGTTTCTGGCAGTGGCTATATCAAGTGAACTCGGTGGCACCGGATGGATCAAATCGGTAGGGCCGAGTTTGACTTTGGGTTTTTGACACATCTGGAATTGAGAAAGTGGTTGAGGCCTTTGGAGCATATCACTAAACAGTTTGAGCAAGTAGACCATTAAACAACACCTCATCCCCTTTTAATAGTATTGGCTTTTCCTATGGACTCAATGTGATCTTGGATCACTAAAATAGAAATAGAGTCTTGAGCTTTTGCCAAATGTTTGTCCTTAGCATCTTGAAGGGGTTCCATAACCTCTTGTCCATGCCACGCCATTGTTGAACTTTTTGAAATATACTAGATGAAAATATTAGTCCAACAAGAGATATGTTGATATTAATTACCAAAATCACCCAGGGAGCACTTGTGCTTTCAATATCCCCCTTTTTGGTAATTGATGAGCACATACATAAAAGCTTTAGATAAGGATATGAAGGGTAATAAGTAAAGCTTTGGAAAGACATGTAACATGCATTGGCTCCCCCTACATGTATGCAATCATGCAAAGATATAATATTAGAGCATGTGAATGCATAGGCATGGCAGAGCAAGCAATGAGCTACATGTATCTTGGCTATATGCATCAGAGTAAATGATGTAGATAAATTAAGTGTACCTTCATGTTCATGAGTCCTTTTTGCAAACAATATGTAAATCAGCAAGAGATCATCATGTACATGAGTGTGATGCATATACTTACCTTGTGGTCTTGAGCTGGCTTTGGAAGAGGTGAACTTGAGAAAATAGGGTTAGATAACACAAGGACACCTACTAATCAAAGCAAGTTGAAAACAAACACAAGAGTACCAAGACTGGGATGATATGTAGTGAGTGAGTACTTAGTACTCTATTTGGATATAGACTTGTCCCCAAGGATTAATGATATGCAATGAATTCCAAAGATTTTCTTCCCTTTGATATGAACTCTTTCTCCCCCTGAATATGATATTGGATAATGGGAGAAGGTAGGGTAAGAGAAAATCAGAACAAAGGAAAATCAGAGCAAAGGAATCATAACATACACTAACATGTCTTTCCCCTTTAAAGACATGTGAATTCTCTCCTCTATGGTTAATAAGCATAGGGAGAAGCTAAGGTGTGCTTTCTCTCTTATGTGATAAGCTTTGATGTGCTCTCTCTCCCCCCTTTGACATCAATTTCCAAGAAGGAATCTTCTGGAGCATGAGTCAAATAGGTTTGGTCCTTGAGTCACATTACAAAGCAGCATATAGTTTAAGATGCGAGTAGAGGATAAGAATCATCGAGTGGAGCTAGAGAAGAAATGAAATTTGCAATGGCAAAATGTTTTCTCAGTAGTGAAATCGGTAACGCTGATTCTTTCTCATCGGTGACACCGAGTTGGCAGTGTCATAGATGATGCATATCGGTCAGACCGGGTTCGTCCTTGTCGGTTGTACCGATGAACAGTCTACAATGTATTATTGCAGTTCGGTCTAGCCGGTAGGCAGAAATCGATGAGGCCGAGTTCAATAGAGGAATTTTTTTGTCATCTCAGCTCACTTGGCAAATAAGATCTCACAAAGATTTGCAAGGAACTAACTGAAGGATTTGCAATGAGTTAGATGCAGAGAATAACATACAAAAAGAAAAGAAATCTACATGAAGTTTTTTTGAAAGGGGGACAAACAAGCAAGAAACAAATGCAAGACTACGAAGAAACACTAGAGAACTTCATCTAGAAGGGGTCGGCGACAAAGTCACTTATGTTAGAGTATATTGACCGAGGAGTCAAGTGATAACGCTTGATCGTAGGTCATACTCATCGTTTAAGCTCAAAATGGGATTACAATTTTCTGTTTAAGCATTTTGATGTATTCACATCTTATTGAGATGCTTTGACCCATGACTTGGGGTAAAGCTTCTCTAAGATGGAATAACATACCTTGGGTGCTGGTGTTGATCATGATCATGTTGTTGAACTTGTGTAGGATGCTCCAGGTTGATGTGGTTCATCAAGAGTTGGGAGCACCACTTGTAGTTTGAGTTCATCTTCCTACATGGGTTAGTTTTGCAAGGAAGAGCACTTGTGTATCCAAAATGACACTCATGAAACTTGATACCAATTGAAATTTGATATATAGAAAATTGTCGAAGGATATATTTAGTGGATTCATGCTTCCTTGTCTTCAACCACCATATTGTAGAGACTTCGTGATGTAGAGATTGCTCAAGATGTGAGTGATTTGCAATCTCATAGATTTGGGCTTATCCAAGTACCTACAAGGGTTAGATAACATGCAAGGTACAAGTATAGATCCAAGACATATGATCATCATCATAAGAGAAATATCAAGGATTAGTTCAAAAGGCTCATGCCTTGCATGTATCCAAATGGAGTTTCTACTCCAAGTTTGAGGCATCAATGATATTCAATTCACCTCTCAAACGACAAAATACTTTCTCATCAATCGGTTTGGTGAATATATTCGTCAATTGCTTATCGATACGAACATGCTTAAGATTGATGTCTCCTTTAGCAACATGATCTCGAATAAAATGATGACGAACTTCAATATGCTTAGTTCGAGAATGTTGCACGGGATTGTGAGAAATCTTAATAGCACTTTCATTATCACATAGCAATGGAACATGTTTCACATATATCCCATAATCCTTAAGAGTTTGGGTCATCCAAAGTAATTGAGCACAACATGAGCCGGCGGCAATGTATTTTTTTGATGGGAAGGACAGTAGGAGAGGCTCCTACTGTGTTTTCATATATAAATGAAGGTGTTACACAGTTACATCATATGTACATTAGTGCCAACCACCAAAGAAGAGGAGGTGGCTGGCCAATGCTGATCTACAACAAGGTCTACTAGTCAAAGATCAGCTATGAAGGAGGAAATAGGGGCAGAATGTGTCCTCTTGGTTCTGTGTTGTAGCAGCCCAAAGTCCTTCTTGAACCTTTGAAGCCAGGCGTCGATGGTCGGGTCCACCCTTCTTAAATGCTTGTTGTTCCTTTCCTTCCACAAGCTCCAAGCTGCCACGAGGAATGTGTCGAAGAAGAGGGGTCCATCCCTGTTGGGCATCGTTACAGAAATTAAAAAATTTCTACGCATCACCAAGATCAATCTATGGAGAGACTAGAAACGAGAGAAAGGGGAGTGCATCTTCATACCCTTGAAGATCGCGATGCGGAAGCGTTACAAGAACCCGGATGAAGGAGTCGTACTCGCAGTGATTCAGATCGCGGTTGATTCCGATCTAAGCGTCGAACAACGGCGCCTCCGCGTTCAACACACGTACAGCCCGGGGACGTCTCCTCCTTCTTGATCCAGCAAGTGGAGAGGAGAAGTTGAGGGAGAGCTCTGGCAGCACGACAGCGTGGTGGTGGAGCTTGCAGTTCTCCGGCAGAGCTTCGCCAAGCACTACTACTACTACGGAGGTGTTGGGGAGGGAGAGGGCTGCGCCAGGGGAAGGGGTGCGGCTCCCATGTGCCTCCCCACTATATATAGGGGTGGAGGGGGCTGGTTTCTTGCCCTCCAAGTCCATTGGGGCGTTGGCAAAGGTGGGGGAAAGAAATCCCATCATTTCCCTTCCCCACTGATTGCTATCCCCCCTTTTTTAGGGATCTTGATCTTATCCCTTCGGGATATGATCTTACTCCTTCTAAGGGGGGATCTTGGTGCACCTTGACCAAGGGTGTGGGGCCTTGCCCCCACTACCCACGTTCATGTGGCCCCCCCATGCAGGTGGGCCTCACCTCGGAACCTTCTAGAACCTTCCCGGTACAATACCAAAAAATCCCGAACATTTTCCGGTGGCCAAAATAGGACTTCCCATATATAAATCTTTACCTCCGGACCATTCTGGAACTCCTCGTGATGTCCAGGATCTCATCCGAGACTCCGAACAACATTCGGTAACTGCACACTAATTCCCATAACAACTCTAGCATCACCGAACCTTAAGTGTGTAGACCCTACGGGTTCGGGAATCATGCAGACATGACCGAGACAACTCTCTGGCCAATAACCAACAGCGGGATCTGGATACCCATGTTGGCTCCCACATGTTCCACGATGATCTCATCAGATGAACCACGATGTCGGGGATTCAATCAATCCTGTATACAATTCCCTTTGTCAATCGGTACGTTACTTGCCCAAGATTCGATCGTCGGTATCCCAATACCTTGTTCAATCTCATTACCGGCAAGTCACTTTACTCATTTCGTAATGCATGATCCCGTGACTAACTACTTAGTCACATTGAGCTCATTATGATGACGTATTACCGAGTGGGCCCAGAGATACCTCCCCGTCATACGGAGTGACAAATCCCAGTCTCGATTCGTGCCAACCCAACAGACACTTTCAGAGATACCTGTAGTGTACCTTTATAGCCACCCAGTTACGTTGTGACGTTTGGCACACCCAAAGCATTCCTACAGTATCCGGGAGTTGCACAATCTCATGGTCTAAGGAAATGATACTTGACATTAGAAAAGCTTTAGCAGACGAACTACACGATCTTGTGCTATGCTCAGGATTGGGTCTTGTCCATCACATCATTCTCCTAATGATGTGATCCCGTTATCAACGACATCCAATGTCCATGGTCAGGAAACCGTAACCATCTATTGATCAACGAGCTAGTCAACTAGAGGCTCGCTAGGGACATGTTGTGGTCTATGTATTCACACATGTATTACGATTTCCGGATAACACAATTATAGCATGAACAATAGACAATTATCATGAACAAGGAAATACAATAATAACCATTTTATTATTGCCTCTAGGGCATATTTCCAACAGTCCCAAGGCGTCTTTGGTGGCTTGCAGTAGGTGTAGGCGATAGTTAAATGCAGGCCAAATGATGCCAAGTTTTCGCCAGCAACATTGACTAAAGGGGCAAGTGAATATCATGTGATCAACCATTTCTTCCTGTGGGCCCCGCAAAGGAGACAACTATGATCATCACCAATGTCATAGTGCCGACATTTTAGCATGTTGCGCATGTTGAGCCTGTCATGGAGTAAGAGCCAACCGAAGACTTTGATCCTCATGATGCAGTGAGACCGCCATAGGCATTTGAAGATAGGATGAACATTTGCGTCTTTGAAGAAATATTGATAGTAGTTAGCTGGTCTATAATATGTTTTGCCCCAAACATAGTGCCAAACGTCATTGACGGTGGAGGTCGGGCTCATGTGGGAGAGAACTTGCATGTACCGCACCTCATCAAGAGCCTGGGGAGACAGTGGGAGGTGGAAGGTCACGACAAGTGACGTGCTCTCCAAGAAACCCTTGACAGACAGATCCTCATGCATAGTAAAGGAGAAAGCGTGGGGGCGTGAGGATTGCAAGAAATCATTGACCCAGAGGTCCTTCCAAAACAGTGCCGTCGTGCCCGACACCACCTGCACCTGTGATATTCCACGATAGATGGGGGTGAGCTTCAGGACATCACGCCACCAGAATGAGCCAATCGGCGCTATAGCATGCGGTATCTTATCCACGTAGTAAGCGTCCCATATGAGCTGTACCCACGGAATATCCATCTTGTTATAGAACTTGTGGAGGAACTTCATGAGCAATGCATCATTCTGTAGCTTAATGTTGATGACTCCGAGGCCTCCATGTTTTTTGGGTTTACACACCATATCCCAAGCGACTAAGGAGTTGCACTTGTCACCCTGTTCAGTTTTCTTGGTCCATAGACATCTCCGCCTGATCTTGTCAAGCATCTCGATCAGTTTAGGGGGGAACTTGAGCGTGCACATGGCATAAATGAGTAAAGAAGTAACAGTCGCATTAAGCCATGAAAGTTTGCCACCGTAGGACATCATCGCGATAGTAGAGGTGAGGCGGCGTTCAACACTACAAACAAGTGGCATGAGATCTAGTACAGTTGGTTTGGACGTACCAAGTGGCAAGCCAAGATATGTGAATGGCATCGATCCAACCGTGCATCCAAACAGATTTGCAAAAGCGGCAACTGCATTCTCAGAGAGGTTGATTGGGATGAGCGTGGATTTATGGAAGTTAATCCGCAAGCCAATGGATGATGCATAGTCGGTCAGAATCCCTTTGATGATGGACACTTGTTGTGTGCATGCCGACATTACTAGGATCGTATCATCGGCGTATTGGACCACCGGATATTCTGTTTGTCCAGCACAGGGGAACGACAACTGGATTTGGCCTTGTCTGAAAGCAGTGTTGATGGCAGGCTGAAGAAGGTCAGCGGCTAACACAAAAATAAGGGGAGAGAGAGGATCCCCTTGGTGAACTCCGCTGCGACAGTGAAACTGACGGCCGGGAACCCCGTTAAGCAGTACCGATGCGCGACCAGTGGAAAAAATGCTATCAATCCAGGACATCCACTTATCGCTAAAACCCATGTGTTTCATGATGTTAAGCATGGGGGCGTGTTCAATTGTATCGAAGGCTTTGGCGAAATCTAGTTTTAGAAGGATAATTTCCCGCTTCGAAGCTTGACATTGATGAATGTACTGAAAGGCCCATGCAAGATAGTCTTGGATCGTGCACCCCTTGATGAAACCATATTGGTTCATGTGGATGATTTTTAGAATGATGCACTGTAACCGATTCGCAAGGAGCTTGGTGATCAATTTTAAGCAGCAATTTAGCAATGTGATCGACCTATAATCATTCACAGTCTTGGGAGAATTGGCTTTTGGGATTAGGGTAATGAGCCCATCATTTATACTTGTGAGGTCCAGGCTACCTTCGTGGAATTGATCATAGAGAGAGTAGAAATCATGTTTGATGAGAGGCCAACTGCCTCGAGGAAGGCACCGCTGAATCCATCGGCACCCGGAGCATGATCAACATGCATTTCCTTAATCACCTCGTCAATTACAGCGTGTGTAAATGGGTCAGTAAGGTGGTCTAGGTTGTCGTGGCGCTGGATGATGTCTGGAAGGTTAAATTTCATTTTAGTCAGGCGTGATGTGCCCAAACGATTAGTGTAAGTTTGGAAGAGCAAAGCTTCATTCCCAGCATGATCTTCCATAGTTTCCCCCTCGTCATATCGGAGCGGCAATGTATTCCGCTTCGGCGGTGGATAAGGATACCGAGTTTTGTTTCTTGGAGGACCAAGACACAAGATATCTACCAAGAAATTGACCAAGTACCTGAAGTGGACTTTCTATCAACCTTGTCACCGACATAGTCCGAATCGGAGTAGCCAACAAGATCAAAATAAGACCTCTTAGGATACCAAATGCCAAAGTTTGGTGTATGAATTAAGTATCTCACTATCCCTTTCACATCCTTAAGATGAAATTCCATAGGGGCCGCTTGATATCGTGCACACATGCACACACTTAGCATAATATCGGGACGGGAGGCACATAGATATAACAATGATCCAATCATAGAGCGGTAAACCTTTTGGTCAACCGGTTTGCCATCCTTAGTCAAGTCAAGATGTCCACTAGTAGGCATGAGTGTTTTCATACCTTTGCTTTCTTGCATGTTGAACTTCTTGAATAATTCCTTGGTATACTTTGTTTGAGAAACAAAGGTACCCTCCCTAGTTTGCTTGATTTGTAAACCAAGAAAGAACTTGAGTTCACTCATCATAAACATCTCAAACTTCATCTTGGTGTACTTCCTTGTTTCGTTCATCTTGGCGTGTTCCATTTGTGGATGCCTCCAGGTCAACTTGTGGTTCACCTTGTCGTGAAGTTGAGGCTTCCACTTGAACGGACGAGGTACTCTCCTTCACCTCAGTTGGGCAAATCTTGCCAATATATAAGTCTTGAATTGTTTCCAAAGGGTATTTGTCTCCTACATAAGTTGGCAATTGCTCTACTTGTGATCCGTTAGATTCATCAAACTTCACATCTACCATGTCTTCAACCTTTCGGGTGAAATTGTCGTAGACACGGTAAGTGTGAGAGTTTGAGCCATAACCAAGTAGGAAGCCTTCATGAGATTTAGGAGCAAACTTCGAATGACGATGCTTATCAAGAATGAAGCACTTTGAGCCAAATACTCGAAAGTATCCAACTTGGAGTTTGTTACAGGCGAGAAGCTCGTATGCCGTCTTGCCGAGAAGCTTGTGAAGATATAGACGATTTGTTGCATGACAAGATGTCTCAACCGCTTCCGCCCAAAAGTGTTTTGGCGTCTTGTATTCATCAAGCGTTGTTCTCGCCATCTCAATAAGTGTCCGGTTCTTCCTCTCAATAACTCCATTTTGTTGAGGTGTGTACATAGCCGAGAACTCATGTGAAATCCCTTCTTCGTCAAGAAAGGTATCCACATTGGCGTTCTTGAACTCCGTTCCATTGTCGCTGCGGACCTTCTTGATCTTCACTTCAAATTGATTTTGGGCCTTCCTAGCGAAGTTCTTGAAGATCTTTTGGACCTGCGATGTATCATCAAGAAAGAACACCCATGTAAATCTTGAAAAGTCATCGACAATGACTAAACCAAACGAGTTACCACCGAGACTTTTGTAGGCACTGGGACCAAGTAGATCCATATGAAGTAGCTCGAGCGGTCTTCTTGTGGTCATAATATTTTTCACGGGATGACTTCCTCCAACCTATTTTCCTGCTTGACAAGCACTACAAAGTCTATCCTTGTCAAATATAGAGCCTGTTTGGGACTGCTCCACTCTTTAAAATTCAGCTCCGCTCTAGAAAACAAAAGCCAAACGGGATAACTCCACGATGTGCCGTTTCACAAAAAAACTAGAATCTGGGATACAACTCCTAATTTTTTATGAAGCTCTTCAGGGGGTGCTCCAAAAAACTCTAGAAGCTGGAGTTGGGTGGAAATTACCCACCACTGCCACCAGTAAGTGGATACCCCTTCGTTTCTCCCCCCTCAACCAATCAAATAGATCATTTTCACCAAATTTTCCATTCTTGAAGCTGAAGCTAGATGGAAGCCAAACATTCTCTTGGGTAGTGCTACAACTTCTGGATGAAACTACTCCAAAGTGAATTTAGTGAAACAAAACTGATTTTTGTGAAGCGGACCGGTCTCAAACAAGCCCATAATAGCTTTAACTCCAAGGATATGATCACCTTTAATAAGCTTATCAAGATTTCGCATGCCCATGTGACCTAACCTTCTATGCCACAACCAACCTTTAGAAGCTTTAGCAATTAAGCAAGTTCTAGGTTGAGCCTTTTTAGTGAAATCAACAATGTATAGATCACCTCTACGTATACCGGTAAAGACCATATTATGATTATATCTTCGAAACACTTGGCAATCTACTTCAGTAAATAGGACATTGAAATCAAAATCGGCTAGTCTAGATACGGAAAGTAAATTGTAGCCAAGAGATTCAACGAGCATAACATTTTGGATGGAGCTGTCATGTGAGATGGCCACCTTACCAAGGCCAACCACCTTACCCTTTGAGTTATCACCAAAAGTGACATACTTTCTAGGGTTGTCGTTTTCAGCAAGCTCACGAAACATATCCTTGTCTCTGGTCATGTGATCGGTACATCCACTATCAAGAACCCATTCCTTTCCTCCAGCCATGTAGCCGCGAATGTTAGCCATAAGACCAAAGTGTCTAATAGACTCATCGACACTACTGCAGGATGCTGCTAACGCGACACTATGATCAGAGACCCTTCAAGAAACTGTGTGTGATGCAGTAATCGCAAACGATGGTGTATGAAAACGATCAAAAAAGGTGCAAAACGTTTGCGATGGAGGATGCATCAAACACTGTTTAGATTTTAGTTGCGTGTGCGATTCAGGCCACACAATTAACCCGTTCAAACTGTTTGCGATGAGGAAGAACAACAGAAACGGGCAGCCATATCAATGTGTGTGCAATATACGACATACAGTTCATTCCGATGAACCTTTTTCTATTAGGGAGTGCAACATAAATGGTTATCCACATCAAGGTGTGTGTGATATAGGGCATACGGTTCACTTGGACGAACTGTTTTCGATTAGCGAACGCAACAGAAACAGTTCAACTTAACAAGATGTGTGTGATAAGTGGCAAACAGCCGACTCAGGTGAACTGTTTGCGATGAGAATTTACAACACAGACGGTTAATACAGTTAGTTCGTGTGCGATTCTATGTGTACAAAAAACTTTGAAAAATGCAAACTAGTTGCTTGCGGTGGCTAGGAGTATCGCACATGATGCGTCTGCGAGTACTCATGTGCGATGATTAGTAAGTTACACATGCATCTGCGGGTACACGGCTGTTGGTGTCAAAACAGGCGGATCTCGAGTAGGGGGTCCCGAACTATGCGTCTAAGGTTGATGGTAACAGGAGACAGGGGACACGATGTTTACCCAGGTTCGGGCCCTCTTTTTGGAGGTAATACCCTACTTCCTGCTTGATTGATCTTGATGAGTATGAGTATTACAAGAGTTGATCTACCACGAGATCGTAATGGCTAAACCTTAGAAGTCTAGCCTGTATGACTACAGTATTGAGTATATCCTTTCCGGACTACACCCTCCGGTTTATATAGACACTTGGGGATCTAGGGTTACATAGAGTCGGTTACATAAGATGGAATCTCCATAGTTGTTCACCAGGCTTGCCTTCCACGCCAAGGAGAGTCCGATCCGGACACGGGTACAGTCTTCGGTCTTTATATCTTCACAGCCCATCAGTCCGGTCCATAGATAACAGGCCGGACGCTCGAGGACCCCTTAGTCCAGGACTCCCTCAGTAGCCCCTGAACCTGGCTTCAATGACAAGGTATCGAGTGCGTAGTGCTATCTTTGGCATTGCAAGGCGAGTTCCTCCTTCCGAACTCCCGAATAGTCTCCAGACGAATTGATCGTGTCCGGACCTGTAACACACACCGCACACAACCACAGAGAGAATATAATAACACACGAGTCCAATCTGCTGACAACTTTGGTAATGTGACGTCACACCTGTCCGGTCATAATTTTGAACCGTTTTTCGCCCCACGTTTCGAGACGCGGTTGTCATTGGCACGTCTTGTCAAAGCAGAGATCGTGTCCCCTTATTACAGGAATCTCATCAACACGAGCGTGGGTATCCCAACCATGCCGTTTACACAACCCTCGGGAGCAGGCGAATTTTATGGCGAATGGGGGGCATTCGATATTCACCGCCCTTATAAGGATATAAGATTCCCCTTTCTCCCACGCTTTCTTCCTGCCTCTCCGTTCTTGAGCTCCAACGCCCAAGTTCTCATTTCCCTGTCTCGATAAAGCACTCAACCATGTCCGGATCCGGAGGTCAAGGCGAATGGATGGCCTCCTCTGTTAAGGAGGAGGACATCGCTGAGCTTCGGGCGGCCGGGTACCTGGAGAAGGAAATCGCCCACCGTCTTCCAGCCCGGGGACAAATCATCCCCACACCAAAGCCCAACGAGAGGGTAGTGTTCATCCCTCATTTCCTCCGCGGACTAGGGTTTCCACTCCACCCCTTCGTCCGCGGGATAATGTTCTGTTGGGGAACGTAGTAGTTTCAAAAAATTTCCTACGCACATGCAAGATCATGGTGATGCATAACAACGAGAGGGGAGAGTGTGATCTACGTACCCTTGTAGACCGACAGCGGAAGCGTTAGCACAACGCGGTTGATGTAGTCGTACGTCTTCACGGCCCGACCGATCAAGCACCGAAACTACGGCACCTTCGAGTTTTAGTACACGTTCAGATCGATGACGATCCCCGGACTCCGATCCAGCAAAGTGTCGGGGAAGAGTTCCGTCAGCACGACGGCGTGGTGACGATCTTGATGTACTATCGTCGCAGGGCTTCGTCTAAGCACCGCTACAATATTATCGAGGATTATGGTGGAAGGGGGCACCGCACACGGTTGAGAATATGATCACGTGGATCAACTTGTGTGTCTAGGGGTGCCCCTGCCCCCGTATATAAAGGATCAAGGGGAGGAGGCCGGCCGGCCTCTATGGCGCGCCAAGGAGGAGTCCTCCTCCTAGTAGGAGTAGGACTCCTACTAGGAGGGGGAAAGAAGTGGGGAGGGAGAAGGAAAGGGGGGCGCCGCCCCCCCTCTCCTAGTCCAATTCGGACCAGGGGAAGGAGGCGCGCGGCCCACCTTTGGCTGCCCCCCTCTCTCTCTCTCTCCACTAAGGCCCATATGGCCCATTACTTCTCCCGGGGGGTTTCCGGTAACCCTCCGGCTCTCCGGTTTTCTTCGAAATCACCCGGAACACTTCCGGTGTCCGAATATAGCCGTCCAATATATCAATCTTTATGTCTCGACCATTTCGAGACTCCTCGTCATGTCCGTGATCACATCCGAGACTCCGAACTAACTTCGGTACATCAAAACTCATAAACTCATAATATAACTATCATCGAAACCTTAAGCGTGCGGACCCTATGGGTTCGAGAACAATGTAGACATGACTGAGACACGTCTCCAATCAATAACCAATAGCGGAACCTGGATGCTCATATTGGCTCCTACATATTCTACGAAGATCTTTATCGGTCAGACCGCATAACAACATATGTTGTTCCCTTTGTCATCGGTATGTTACTTGCCCGAGATTCGATCGTCGGTATCTCAATACCTAGTTCAATCTCGTTACCGGCAAGTCTCTTTACTCGTTCCGTAATACATCATCTCGCAACTAACTCATTAGTTGCAATGATTGCAAGGCTTATGTGATGTGCATTACCAAGAGGGCCTAGAGATACCTCTCCGACAATCGGAGTGACAAATCCTAATCTCGAAATACGCCAACCCAACATGTACCTTTGGAGACACCTGTAGAGTACCTTTATAATCACCCATTTACGTTGTGACGTTTGGTAGCACACAAAGTGTTCCTCCGGCAAACGGGAGTTGCATAATCTCATAGTCATAGGAACATGTATACGTTATGAAGAAAGCAATAGCAACATACTAAACGATCGGGTGCTAAGCTAATGGAATGGGTCATGTCAATCAGATCATTCACCTAATGATGTGATCCCGTTAATCAAATAACAACTCTTTGTTCATGGTTAGGAAACATAACCATCTTTGATTAACGAGCTAGTCAAGTAGAGGCATACTAGTGACACTCCGTTTGTCTATGTATTCACACATGTATTATGTTTCCGGTTAATACAATTCTAGCATGAATAATAAACATTTATCATGATATAAGGAAATAAATAATAACTTTATTATTGCCTCTAGGGCATATTTCCTTCAGTCTCCCACTTGCACTAGAGTCAATAATCTAGATTACACAGTAATGATTCTAACACCCATGGAGCCTTGGTGCTGATCATGTTTTGCTCGTGGAAGAGGCTTTGTCAACGGGTCTGCAACATTCAGATCCGTATGTATCTTGCAAATCTCTATGTCTCCCACCTGGACTAGATCCCAGATGAAGTTGAAGCGTCTCTTGATGTGCTTGGTTCTCTTGTGAAATCTGGATTCCTTTGCCAAGGCAATTGCACCAGTATTGTCACAAAAGATTTTCATTGGACCCGATGCACTAGGTATGACACCTAGATCGGATATGAACTCCTTCATCCAGACTCCTTCATTTGCTGCTTCCGAAGCAGCTATGTACTCCGCTTCACATGTAGATCCCGCCACAACGCTTTGTTTAGAACTGCACCAACTGACACCTCCACCGTTTAATGTAAACACGTATCCGGTTTGCGATTTAGAATTGTCCGGATCAATGTCAAATCTTGCATCAACGTAACCTTTTACGATGAGCTCTTTGTCACCTCCATATATGAGAAACATATCCTTAGTCCTTTTCAGGTATTTCAGGATGTTCTTGACCGCTGTCCAGTGATCCACTCCTGGATCACTTTGGTACCTCCCTGCTAGACTTATAGCAAGGCACACATCAGGTCTGGTACACAGCATTGCATACATGATAGAGCCTATGGCTGAAGCATAGGGAACATCTTTCATTTTCTCTCTATCTTCTGCAGTGGTCGGGCATTGAGTCTTACTCAACTTCACACCTTGTAACACAGGCAAGAACCATTTCTTTGCTTGATCCATTTTGAACTTCTTCAAAACTTTGTCAAGGTATGTGCTTTGTGAAAGTCCAATTAAGCGTCTTGATCTATCTCTATAGATCTTAATGCCTAATATGTAAGCAGCTTCACCGAAGTCTTTCATTGAAAAACTCTTATTCAAGTATCCCTTTATGCTATCCAGAAATTCTATATCATTTCCAATTAGTAATATGTCATCCACATATAATATCGGAAATGCTACAGAGCTCCCACTCACTTTCTTGTAAATACAGGCTTCTCCAAAAGTCTGTATAAAACCAAATGCTTTGATCACACTATCAAAGCGTTTATTCCAACTCCGAGAGGCTTGCACCAGTCCATAAATGGTTCGCTGGAGCTTGCACACTTTGTTAGATCCCTTTGGATCGACAAAACCTTCTGGTTGCATCATATACAACTCTTCTTCCAAAAATCCATTCAGGAATGCAGTTTTGACATCCATCTGCCAAATTTCATAATCATAAAATGCGGCAATTGCTAACATGATTCGGACAGACTTAAGCATCACTGTGGGTGAGAAGGTCTGATCGTAGTCAATCCCTGAACTTGCCGAAAACCTTTTGCGACAAGTCGAGCTTTGTAGACAGTAATATTACCGTCAGCGTCAGTCTTCTTCTTGAAGATCCATTTATTCTCAATTCCTTGCCGATCATCGAGCAAGTCAACCAAAGTCCATACTTTTTCTCATACATGGATCCCATCTCAGATTTCATGGCTTCAAGCCATTTTGCGGAATCTGGGCTCACCATCGCTTCTTCATAGTCCGTAGGTTCATCATGATCTAGTAGCATGACTTCTAGAACAGGATTACCGTACCACTCTGGCGCGGATCTCACTCTGGTTGATCTACGAGGTTCAGTAGTATCTTGTTCTGAAGTTTCATGATCATCATCATTAGCTTCCTCACTAACTGATGTAGGTGTCAGAGAAACAGGTTTTTGTGATGTACTACTTTCCAATAAGGGAGTAGGTACAGTTACCTCGTCAAGTTCTACTTTCCTCCCACTCACTTCTTTCGAGAGAAACTCCTTTTCTAGAAAGTTTCTGAATTTAGCAACAAAAGTCTTGCCTTCAGATCTGTGATAGAAGGTGTATCCAATAGTTTCCTTTGGATATCCTATGAAGACACATTTCTCCGATTTGGGTTCGAGCTTATCAGGTTGAAGCTTTTTCACATAAGCATCGCAGCCCCAAACTTTCAGAAACGACAACTTTGGTTTCTTGCCAAACCACAGTTCATAAGGCATCGTCTCAACGGATTTTGATGGTGCCCTATTTAACGTGAATGTGGCCGTCTCTAGAGCGTATCCCCAAAACGATAGCGGTAAATCAGTAAGAGACATCATAGATCGCACCATATCTAGTAAAGTACGATTACGATGTTCGGACACACCATTATGCTGTGGTGTTCCGGGTGGCGTGAGTTGCAAAACTATTCCACAATTTTTCAAATGTACACCAAACTCGTAACTCAAATATTCTCCTCCACGATCAGATCGTAGGAATTTTATTTTCTTGTTACGATGATTTTCAACTTCACTTTGAAATTCTTTGAACTTTTCAAATGTTTCAGACTTGTGGCTCATTAAGTAGATATACCCATATCTGCTTAAGTCATCTGTGAAGGTGAGAAAATAACGATATCCGCCACGAGCCTCAACGTTCATCGGACCACATACATCTGTATGTATGATTTCCAACAAATCTGTTGCTCTCTCCATAGTACCGGAGAACAGTGTTTTTGTCATCTTACCCATAAGGCACGGTTCGCAAGTACCAAGTGATTCATAATCAAGTGGTTCCAAAAGCCCATCAGTATGGAGTTTCTTCATGCGCTTTATACCGATATGACCCAAACGGCAGTGCCACAAATAAGTTGCACTACCATTATCAACTCTGCATCTTTTGGCTTCAACACTATGAATATGTGTGTCACTACTATCGAGATTCAATAAAACATACCACTCTTTAAGGGTGCATGACCATAAAAGATATAACTCATATCAATAGAACAACCATTATTCTCAGATTTAAATGAATAACCGTCTCGAATCAAACAAGATCCAGATATAATGTTCATGCTTAACGCTGGCACCAAATAACAATTATTTAGGTCTAATATTAATCCCGAAGGTAGATGTAGAGGTAGCGTGCCGACTGCGATCACATCGACTTTGGAACCGTTTCCCACGCGCATCGTCACCTTGTCCTTAGCCAATCTTCGCTTAATCCGTAGTCCCTGTTTCGAGTTGCAAATATTAGCAACAGAACCAGTATCAAATACCCAGGTGCTACTGCGAGCATTAGTAAGGTACACATCAATAACATGTATATCACATATACCTTTGTTCACCTTGCCATCCTTCTTATCCGCCAAATACTTGGGGCAGTTCCGCTTCCAGTGACCAGTCTGCTTGCAGTAGAAGCACTCAGTTTCAGGCTTAGGTCCAGGTTTGGGTTTCTTCTCTTGAGTAGCAACTTGCTTGCTGTTCTTTTTGAAGTTCCCCTTCTTCTTCCCTTTGCCCTTTTTCTTGAAACTAGTGGTCTTGTTGACCATCAACACTTGATGCTCCTTCTTGATTTCTACCTCCGCAACTTTCAGCATTGTGAAGAGCTCGGGAATAGTCTTATTCATCCCTTGCATATTACAGTTCATCACGAAGCTCTTGTAGCTTGGTGGCAGTGATTGGAGAATTCTGTCAATGACGCAATCATCTGGAAGATTAACTCCCAATTGAATCAAGTGATTATTATACCCAGACATTTTGAGTATATGCTCACTGACAGAACTGTTCTCCTCCATCTTGCAGCTATAGAACTTATTGGAGATTTCATATCTCTCAATCCGGGCATTTGCTTGAAATATTAACTTCAACTCCTGGAACATCTCATATGCTCCATGACGTTCAAAACGTCATTGAAGTCCCGATTCTAAGCCGTAAAGCATGGCACACTGAACTATCGAGTAGTCATCAGCTTTGCTCTGCCAGACGTTCATAACATCTGGTGTTGCTCCAGCAGCAGACCTGGCACACAGCGGTGCTTCCAGGATGTAATTCTTTTGTGCAGCAATGAGGATAATCCTCAAGTTACGGACCCAGTCCGTGTAATTGCTACCATCATCTTTCAACTTTGCTTTCTCAAGGAATGCATTAAAATTCAACGGAACAACAGCACGAGCCATCTATCTACAATCAAGCATAAACAAGCAAGATACTATCAGGTACTAAGTTTCATGATAAATTTAGGTTCAATTAATTTACTTAAAGAATTCCCACTTAGATAGACATCCCTCTAATCCTCTAAGTGATTACGTGATCCAAATCAACTAAACCATGTCCGATCATCACGTGAGATGGAGTAGTTTCATTGGTGAACATCACTATGTTGATCATATCTACTGTATGATTCATGCTCGACCTTTCGGTCTTCGTGTTCCGAGGCCATATCTGTATATGCTTGGCTCGTCAAGTATAACCTGAGTATTCTGCGTGTGAAACTATTTTGCACCCGTTGTATTTGAACGTAGAGCCTATCACACCCGATCATCACGTGGTGTCTCAGCACGAAGAACTTTCGCAACGGTGCATACTCAGGGAGAACACTTCTTGATAATTAGTGAGAGATTATCTTATAATGCTACTGTTAATCAAAGCAAGATAAGATGCATAAAAGATAAACATCACATGCAATCAATATAGGTGATATGATATGGCCATCATCATCTTGTGCTTGTGATCTCCATCTTCGAAGCACAGTCGTGATCACCATCGTCACCGGCGCGACACCTTGATCTCCATCGTAGCATCGTTGTCGTCTCGCCAATCTTATGCTTCCACGACTATCGCTACCGCTTAGTGATAAAGTAAAGCATTACAACGCGATTGCATTGCATACAATAAAGCGACAACCATATGGCTCCTGCTAGTTGCCGATAACTCGGTTACAAAACATGATCATCTCATACAATAAAATTTAGCATCATGTCTTGACCATATCACATCACAACATGCCCTGCAAAAACAAGTTAGACGTCCTCTACTTTGTTGTTGCAAGTTTTACGTGGCTGCTACGGGCTTAAGCAAGAACCAATCTTACCTACGCATCAAAACCACAACGATAGTTTGTCAAGTTGGTGCTGTTTTAACCTTCACAAGGACCAGGCGTAGCCACACTCGGTTCAACTAAAGTTGGAGAAACTGTCACCCGCAAGCCACCTATGTGCAAAGCACGTCGGGAGAACCGGTCTCGCGTAAGCGTACGCGTAATGTCGGTCCGGGCCGCTTCATCCAACAATACCGCCGAACCAAAGTATGACATGCTGGTAAGCAGTATGACTTATATCGCCCACAACTCACTTGTGTTCTACTCGTGCATATAACATCAACATATCAAACCTAGGCTCGGATGCCACTGTTGGGGAACGTAGTAATTTCAAAAAATTCCCTACGCACACGCAAGATCATGGTGATGCATAACAACGAGAGGGGAGAGTGTGATCTACGTACCCTTGTAGACCGACAGCGGAAGCGTTAGCACAACCCGGTTGATGTAGTCGTACGTCTTCACGGCCCGACCGATCAAGCACCGAAACTACGGCACCTCCGAGTTTTAGCACACGTTCAGCTCGATGACGATCCCCGGACTCCGATCCAGCAAAGTGTCGGGGAAGAGTTCCGTCAGCACGACGGCATGGTGACGATCTTGATGTACTATCGTCGCAGGGCTTCGCCTAAGCACCGCTACAATATTATCGAGGATTATGGTGGAAGGGGGCACCGCACACAGTTGAGAATATGATCACGTGGATCAACTTGTGTGTCTAGGGGTGCCCCCTGCCCCCGTATATAAAGGATCAAGGGGAGGAGGCCGGCCGGCCTCTATGGCACGCCAAGGAGGAGTCCTCCTCCTAGTAGGAGTAGGACTCCTACTAGGAGGGGGAAAGAAGTGGGGAGGGAGAAGGAAAGGGGGGCGCCGCCCCCCCTCTCCTAGTCCAATTCGGACCAGGGGGGAGGAGGCGCGCGGCCCACCTTTGGCTGCCCCTCTCTCTCTCCACTAAGGCCCATATGGCCCATTACTTCTCCCGGGGGGTTTCTGGTAACCCTCCGGCTCTCCGGTTTTCTCCGAAATCACCCGGAACACTTCCGGTGTCCGAATATAGTCGTCCAATATATCAATCTTTATGTCTCGACCATTTTGAGACTCCTCGTCATGTCCGTGATCACATCCGGGACTCCGAACTAACTTCGGTACATCAAAACTCATAAACTCATAATATAACTGTCAGTGAAACCTTAAGCGTGCGGACCCTACGGGTTCGAGAACAATGTAGACATGACCGAGACCCGTCTCCGGTCAATAACCAATAGCGGAACCTAGATGCTCATATTGGCTCCTACATATTCTACGAAGATCTTTATCGGTCACACCGCATAACAACATATGTTGTTCCCTTTGTCATTGGTATGTTACTTGCCCGAGATTCGATCGTCGGTATCTCAATACCTAGTTCAATATCGTTACCGGCAAGTCTCTTTACTCATTCCGTAATACATCATCTCACAACTAACTCATTAGTTGCAATGATTGCAAGGCTTATGTGATGTGCATTACCGAGAGGGCCCAGAGATACCTCTCCGACAATCGGAGTGACAAATCCTAATCTCGAAATACGCGAACCCAACATGTACCTTTGGAGACACCTGTAGAGTACCTTTATAATCACCCATTTACGTTGTGACGTTTGGTAGCACACAAAGTGTTCCTCCGGAAAACGGGAGTTGCATAATCTCATAGTCATAGGAACATGTATAAGTTATGAAGAAAGCAATAGCAACATACTAAACGATCGGGTGCTAAGCTAATGGAATGGGTCATGTCAATCAGATCATTGACCTAATGATGTGATCCCGTTAATCAAATAACAACTCTTTGTTCATGGTTAGGAAACATAACCATCTTTGATTAACGAGCTAGTCAAGTAGAGGCATACTAGTGACACTCCGTTTGTCTATGTATTCACACATGTATTATGTTTCTGGTTAATACAATTCTAGCATGAATAATAAACATTTATCATGATATAAGGAAATAAATAATAACTTTATTATTGCCTCTAGGGCATATTTCCTTCATGTTCTACTATGGGATAGACTTCCACGATCTATCCCCGAACTCCTTCCTCAATATCTTGGTGTTCATCGTTGTGTGTGAAGCCTTCCTCCGCATCCACCCCTACTTCGGGATGTGGCTCAAAACCTTCAACGTGAAGCCCAAGGTGTTGGACGGACAGCATGCAGAGTTCGGGGGCGCCATGGTGAGCAATCTCACCAATGTACCTTGGCCAAAAGGCACATTCGTGGAATCTGTCAAGGAATGGCAGAAGCTATGGTTCTACATCATCGAACCTTGCGATGCCACCTGGGCCACGGCTGCTGAATTCAACTCCGACGCCCCCGTGCGACTCTCCTCCTGGGTCAAGAAGAGCCCAAACTGGTGTTTGTCGCATGAGCTGATTGCGCTGCAAACGCGTATCCAAAGTATGATCGATAGGGACATCAAGCTTGTCGACATAATCCAAGTGATGTTGGTGCGCTGAATCCTTCCCTGCCAGAGCCGAAGCCGTCCTCTATGGGATTTCAACCCAAAGAAACACCATACCCTGGTGAGGCTTTTCGAAACGACTCATGGAGATGCCTGGAAGTTGCTTTTCAAGGGCAACGAGATACCGTCGGCCACTGACTCGGACCGGGGTCACGACATAAACCACCTCCCCGATGAGGTATGTTGTTTTCAACACATCCCTTACTTGCTTGTTTCAAGGATGATATCTAAGCTTTCATTATCATTGCTTTTTCAGTACTGGATGAAGAAGGCGAAGCAGATCCGGTGTCCGGATCCCTTGCCCGAGGAGCCAGTCATCCCGTGCTTAGCAAAGATGCTGGAGCTGGCGCCTTATAAGGCACCAGAGAAGAAGGCCACAGAAAAGTCCTAGGGGGTCCCAAGCGGCCCCCGTCGCAAGGGTACCTCGGATGCGACGTCCGAAGACAAGGCCCATTCCCCCGCCACCGAAGACGATGCGGATGAGGTGGAGGAGGAGAGCGACTCTCCCCCTGATGGGGGGAGGAAGAAGAGGGCGGCCTCTGCAACTCTAGAGGCGGAGGCACCCAAAAGGGGGAAGGGCTCCCTCGCGGATAACTCCGCATGGGACATCGATGACAGTCCGGAGAGACGCCCCCGCGCTAAGCCTTGGGCCGCATCATAAGTACTAATACATTATCCGCCCATGAAGTTTCCCCTCCTCATTGTATTGAGACGATTGGTTATGTTATTGTAGTCCAGCCCACAACAGCCCTCCGCGATCCTCGTCAGGAGGCTCGCTGGATTCCAAGGCGATGGCCAGCGACTCCCCGCCAGCCGCACACTCCCCCGAGACCAGGGATGATGCAGAGGTGCTGTCCCGAAGGACTGTTCCCGACGGAGGAGAGGCTCAGGAGGTGCCCGAAGGCGAAACCCCCGTCGCCGGACACCAAGGGGAATCAATCCCCCCTGAGACTAGCGGGGAGGGCCGTATACAATTTGGACCTCAACCGGACTCAATTCCGGAGAACGAGGTGGCTTTGAAATCCAGCACGCAGCCTCCTTCAAAAGAAGGGGGGATGCCTGTTCCGTCGGTGGCCGCTATCCAACCAGGGGCACCGGATAATCTGCTGGAAGCGTTGCGAGGCGCTTCCATTATGGATGAGCACCGTGTCCTTATGTGCACGGTGATTGAAAGGGTTCAGTCCACCAAGAGCGGACTAACCGAGGCCTGCGGCAACTCGCTGACAGGTTTTGAGGTAAGTGACGCCAAAAGGAGAGAATGCCAATGTAGACAGCATCCCCTGAGACACTGTCCGGTATTCGGAAAGAAAAAACCGGACAAAGGATCAATCTCCTATGATAGGAAACTAACTAAATTTTTCTTAAATACAGGCGTCATTGCTGGCCGCGGCCTCGCATACTGCCGAAGTCTCCGGACTGAAGCAGAAATTGGCGGAGGCCGAGGGAGAGCTGAGTGATAACCCACAAGTATAGGGGATCGCAATAGTTTTCGATAAGTAAGAGTGTCGAACCTAACGAGGAGCTAAAGGTAGAACAAATATTCCCTCAAGTTCTATCGACCACCGATACAACTCTACGCAAGCTTGACGTTCGCTTTACCTAGAACAAGTATGAAACTAGAAGTACTTTGTAGGTGTTGTTGGATAGGTTTGCAAGATAATAAGGAGTACGTAAATAAAAAGTAGGGCCCATTTAGATAAATAAACAATAAAGTAAATATAGTGAGTGTGGAAAAGTGGTGGAAGGAGTTGCGAAATTTCCCCTAAGCAATTGACTACTTTACTAGACCGATAGCAAGTATTATATGGGAGAGGCCACTGCTAGCATGTCATCCCTTACTTGGAATTCTATGCACTTATGATTGGAACTATTAGCAAGCATCCGCAACTACTAATGTTCATTAAGGTAAAACCCAACCATAGCATTAAGATATATTGGTCCCCCTTCAATCCCGTATGCATCAATTTCTATGCTAGGTTGAAGCTTCTGTCACTCTTGCCCTCCAATACATAGTCCTATCAACATACAACTAACCCTAGGGTGTGATCCACGCGCGCAATCATATGATGGGCACCAAAGGACAGCAACATAACCACAATCAAATTAAATCAATCATAGCAATTCATCAACCACCGATAGGACAACGAAAATCTACTCAGACATCATAGGATGGCAACACATCATTGGATAATAATATGAAGCATAAAGCACCATGTTCAAGTAGAGGGTACAACGGGTTGCGGGAGAGTGGACCACTGTAGATAGAGGGGGGAAGGTGATGGAGATGTTGGTGAAGATGGCGGAGGTGTTGGTGTAGGTCGCGGTGATGATGATGATGGCCACAGCAGCGTTCCGACACCACCGGAAGAGAAGGGGAGAGGGGGCCCCTTCATCTTCTTCTTCCTTGACCTCCTCCCTATATGGGAGAAGGGTTTCCCCTCTGGTCCTTGGCCTCCATTGCATGGGAGGGGTGAGAGCCCCTCCGAGATTAGATCTATCTCTCTGTTTCTCTCTAGTTCTGCGTTCTGTTCTGGCTCTGTTTCACCGTTTCGTATATATATGGAGATCCGTAACTCCGATTGGCCTGAAACCTTTGCCGTGATTTTTTTCTGAATATTAGCTTTCTTGCGGCAAAAGAAGAGCCTCAACCGCCTTTCGGTGGGCTCACGAGGGTAGGGGGCGCACCCTAGGGGGGGGGCGCCCCCTGCCTTGTGACCACCTCAGACACTAGTTCGCGTTGATTTTCCTTCCGAATTTTCCATATTTTCCAAAAATAAGCTCTGTTCGTTTTTATCCCATTTGGAATCTGTTTGATATGGATATTCTGCGAAACCAAAAACATGCAACAGACAGGAATTGGCACTGGGCACTGGATCAATATGTTTGTCCCAAAAATAATATAAAAAGTTGCCAAAAAGTATATGAAAGTTGAATAATATTGGCATGGAACAATCAAAAATTATAGATACGACAGAGACGTATCAGCGTCCCCAAGCTTAATTCCTGCTCGTCCTCAAGTAGGTAAATGATAAAAAAGATAATTTTTGACGTGGAATGCTACCTAGCATAATCTTGATCATATGTCTAATCATGGCATGAATATTAAGACACGAGTGATTCAAAGCAATAGTCTATCCTTTGACATTAAGACAATAATACTTCAAGCATACTAATAAAGCAATCATGTATTTTCAAAATAACATGGCCAAAGAAAGTTATCCCTACAAAATCATATAGTCTAGCTATGCTCCATCTTCACCACACAAAATACTCACGTCATGCACAACCCCGATGACAAGCCAAGCAATTGTTTCATACTTTTGACGTTCTCAAACCTTTTCAACTTTCACGCAATACATGAGCGTGAGCCATGGACATAGCACTATAGGTGGAATAGAATATGATGGTGGAGAAGACAAAAAGGAGAAGATAGTATCACATCAACTAGGCGTATCAACGTGCTATGGAGATGCCCGTCAATAGATACCAATGTGAGTGAGTAGGGATTGCCATGCAATGGATGCACTAAGAGCTATAAGTGTATGAAAGCTCGGACTGAAAACTAAGTGGGTCTGAATCCAACTTGCTTGCTCATGAAGACCTCGGGCATTTGAGGAAGCCCATCATCGAAATATACAAGGCAAGTTCTATAATGAAAATTCCCACTAGTATATGAAAGTGATAACTCAAGAGACTCTCTATATGAAGAACATGGTGCTACTTTGAAGCACAAGTGTGGTAAAAGGATAGTAACATTGTCCCTTCTCTCTTTTTCTCTCATTTTTTTATTTGGGCCTTTTCTCTTTTTTTTGGCCTCTCTTTTTTTCGTCCAGAGTCTCATCCCGACTTGTGGGGGAATCATAGTCTCCATCATCCTTTCCTCACTGGGGCAATGTTCTAATAATGATGATCATCACACTTTTATTTACTTACAACTCAATATTACAACTCGATATCTAGAACAAAGATATGACTCTATATGAATGCCTCCGGCGGTGTACCGGGATGTGCAATGATTTAGCGTAGCAATGACATCAAAAAATGGACAAGCCATGAAAACATCATGCTAGCTATCTTACGATCATGCAAAGCAATATGACAATGAATGCTCAAGTCATGTATATGATGATGATGGAAGTTGCATGGCAATATATCTCGGAATGGCTATGGAAATGCCCTGATAGGTAGGTATGGTGGCTGTTTTGAGGAAGGTATATGGTGGGTTTAAGGTACTGGCGAAAGTTGCGCGGTACTAGAGAGGCTAGCAACGGTGGAAGGGTGAGAGTGTGTATAATCCATGGACTCACCATTAGTCATAAAGAATTCACATACTTATTGCAAAAAACTATTAGTCATTGAAACGAAGTACTACGCGCATGCTCCTAGGGGGATAGATTGGTAGGAAAAGACCATCGCTCGTCCCCGACCGCCACTCATAAGGAAGACAATCAATAAATAAATCATGCTCCGACTTCATCACATAACGATTCACCATACGTGCATGCTACGGGAATCACAAACTTCAACACAAGTATTTCTACAATCCACAACTACCCACTAGCATGACCCTAATATCACCATCTTTAAATCGCAAAACTATTGCAAGGAATCAAACATATCATATTCAGTGATCTACAAGTTTTATGTAGGATTTTATGACTAACCATGTGAATGACCAATTCCTATCATCTCTCTAAATAGATATAAGTGAAGCAAGAGAGTTTAATTCTTTCTACAAAAGATGTGCTCGTGCTCTAACAAATATAAGTGAAGCAAAAGAGCATTCTACAAATGGCGGTTGTCTAAGTGAAGAGAAACAGGCAATCCAAACATCAAATGATATAAGTGAAGCATATGAAGAATTCTATAAAGCCATACTCAAAAGATATAAGTGAAGTGCAATGAGCATTATATAAATCAACCAAGGACCATCTCATACCAGCATGGTGCATAAAAATAAAAAACTAAATGCAAAAGATGCTCCAAGACTTGCACATATCGCATGAACGAAACGAATCCGAAAACATACCGATACTTGTTGAAGAAAGAGGGGATGCCTCCCCAGCATCCCCAAGCTTAGACGCTTGAGTCTCCTTGAATATTTACTTGGGGTGCCTCGGGCATCCCCAAGCTTGAGCTCTTGCCTCTCTTCCTTCTTCTCACATCGAAACCTTCTCAATCATCGAACACTTCATCCACACAAAACTTCAACAGAAAACTCGGTAAGATCCGTTAGTATAGTAAAGCAAATCACTACTCTAAGTACTGTTGCAAACCAATTCATATTTTGTTTTTGCATTGTGTCTACTGTAATATAACTTCTTCATTGCTTAATCCACTGATATAAATTGATAGTTTCATCAAAACAAGCAAACTATGCATCAAAAACAGAATCTGTCTAAAACAGAACAGTCTGTAGCAATCTGAACATTCACCATACTTCTGATACTTGAAACCTTCTGCCCAAATTAGGAAAAATAAACAATTTGTACAGCAATACATTGCAAAAAGAATCAGAACCATTTGACGTTCCAGCTAAAAATGTAAAATCGCGCACTACAGCCGAAGTTTCTGTCCTGCACCATACAAACCAACAAGCATCGTAAACATCCTAAAGGCAAACCTTGGCACATTATTTTTATAATACAATGGAATTGTACAAGGGGATAATTATTTTTGTTGAAAAGTTTCTGTAATCAAGATTCACAAAGTTGCCGTGAGCATGAACAAAGTTCAAGGCTAGCTCCCACTTCAACAATGCTTGTCTTTCTCACTTTCGCTTTCCTTTTTGAAAAAGTTTTGGGTTCCCCTCTTTATTTTTGTTGTTTTTAAACTATATGAAAGCACTCAACAGAAATAAATGACTCTCTAAAACTTCTGGGTTGTCTCCTTGGCAGCACTTTCTTTAAAGCCATTAAGCTAGGCATATAGTGCTCAAGTAATGAATCCACCCAGATCCCAAGGTATATCAAAGCCAATTTTAATTAGCAATGATTTGTAATTTAGTAGTGAGCACAAAGTAACATATATCATGTAATGACGAAGTCTAACTCTCTTCCTATGCATCGGCATGTCATAAAAGAACAATTCATGCACACCTAGTAAAGGCCAATGCATAGTATAAACAGTTTCATGCAATTTTATCATGTTAGAAACATAGAGAGGTGGAGATATAGTTCCTCTCTCATAATAATTGCAGGTAGGAGCAGCAAGCACATGCATATTATATCTATCAAAATCATCATGTGCAATGGTAAAAGGCAACCCATCAATATAATCCTTAATAAGGGCAAACTTCTCCGATATAGTGTAGTTTGGAGAATTCAAAAAGATAATAGGACTATCATGCGTGGGTGCAATAGCAACAATTTCATGTTTAACATAAGGAACTATAGCAAGTTCATCTCCATAAGCATCATTCATATTGGCATCTTGGCCACAAGCATAGCAAGTATCATCAAAAAGGGATATTTCAAAAGAATCATAGGGATCATAACAGTCATCATAGCAATCATCCTTCGGTAAGCACGAAGGGGAATTAAACAATGTATGAGTTGAAGAGTTACACTCATTAGAAGGTGGGCATGGGTGATCAATCCACTCTTCCTCCTTTTGTTCTTCGCTCTCCTCATCATCTTTTTCATCCAATGAGCTCACAGTTTCATCAATTTCTTCTTCCATAGATTCTTGCAAAATATTAGTCTCTTCTTGGACATCGGAGACTTTCTTAATAAGTGCATTAATTTCATAATTGTATTCATAATTCTCATAGCAATATTTGAGGATAGCTAATTTTTCAGATCTATAACAAGAATCATCAATATCATCAAACTCTTTAAACATAGATTCAATTTCATAAGCACCCATAAAAGCAACAAATTCTTCTATTTGTTCCACATCATAGTAATCATATATACCTCTAGCATAAGAAGCCAATGTTTCATTATCATTAAATTTGCATGAAAAGGGGAGGTGTGGAGAATTCATCCTAGAGCAACAAGTATAATCATATTCCAAACATAGTTGTCTAGCATACCACTTCAATATATAAATTTGATCCCATAATGGTTTCTCTTTTTGTGTCAAGCGATAATCCCTAAAGTATTCACGTTGATCCAACGTTACTCCCATTACCAAATTGAATGAGGTTTTCTCAGGATTATCAAAGTGGTACATAATATTTTTCACATATTGAGCATCGAGGGTTTTATGAGGTTCCTCATCTCCATGAGTAGCAAGTACACCTAATTTTTTTGGTATTTCGTGTTCCATATCCATAACTAAAGATAAAGAACAACTAATAACGGTAAATAAAAATTACTTAGTGATAAATCAAACAAGCACACACGAGAATATTCACCCCACGCTATTGCTGTAACACCCTGGATGTAACTTTCCCAATTCGTACTCCAACTCTTGCCGTTTCCGGCGTTAAGTTATTTTATTTTCTCGGGTTCGGGTTTTTGTATCCGTATGTTGTTGTCGTTGTCATGCATCTCATATCATGTCATCATGTGCATTGCATTTGCAGACGTGTTCGTCTCATTCGAGCATTTTCCCCGTTGTCTGTTTTGCATTCCGGTGCTTCGTTCTCCTTCGGTGGTCATTTCTACCTTTCTTTCGTGTGTGGGGATTAAACATTTCCGGATTGGACCGAGACTTGCCAAGCGGCCTTGGTTTACTACTCGTAGACCGCCTGTCAAGTTTCGTGCCATTTGGACTTCGTTTGATACTCCAACGGTTAACCGAGGGACCGAAAATGCCTCGTGTGTGTTGCAGCCCAACACCCCTCCAATTTGGCCCAAAACCCACCAAAACCTTCTCCATCATCTAGAGCGTTTGATCACGATCGCATGGCCGAAAACCGCACCTCATTTGGACTCTCCTAGCTCCATCCACCTCTATTTAAAGGCCCCTCCTCGAAAATCTCGGATCGCCTCCTCGAAACCCTAAAAAAATATCTCCTCCGCCGCCGCCGGACACATCCGGACGGAGCGGACGTGTCCGCCCACCGCCACCGACCACTCCGCGTGCGCCACGTGTCCTGGGCGGAGCCCACTTCGCCGCCGACCGCGAGGGCCCGCCAGGCCCGAGGCCGGCCCCCGCGGCCCATCCGCCGTGCGCCACCAGGCCTCCTCGCCGCGCATCCGCACCCCGCCGCCTCTTCGCTCGCCGCCGCCCTCAACGCCGACCGCCACCACGGCTCACCTCGCCCGCGCCCGCGCCAGGGAGAGGAGCTCCCGGCTCCGGCGACCGCGCCCGGCCGCGCTGACGCCGGCGACGCCCTCCGCCGCCTGCGCCTCCCCAAGACCCGGCTGGTCCTTCCCCGGTGGCCTCCCCGTCTAACTCCGGCGGCCTCCCCGTCTAACTCCGGCGCCGACCCCGGCGGTCCTTGGTTCCCGCGCCCCAGATCTGGATCTGGAAACCCTAGGGGTTGTTTTTTCCCTAAGTCCCTAAATTTTTTGCTCATGTTCATAGCATCGTAACTTTGCATCCGTAACTTCGTTTTGGGCATATAGCATATCAAAATGTTCATCTCAGAGAGTAAATCATTTAATCTCATTGCATTATTTTCATTTGAGTTCATCTTGATGCCCAAAATGCTGTTGGAAGAGTGCTACTTGAGATAAGTTGCCAGATCTGCTGCTCCATTTAGATATTTGTCATTTTTGCCATGTTTATTGTGTGCATGATATGCCTATGAGCTCTACATATGTTTTGTTAAGGGTTTTTCCATCTTTACAGAGGTGCAACCCATGTACTTTTGTTATGTGTGTGGTGACTAGCACGAGCTTGCAAAGTGAGGCATTTGGTAATGCTGACTTCAGGGACTTAGCATTTCCACTAAGTCCTTGAGCTGTTTATCTCATATGGCCGTATGTTCATGTTGTTTCCTAGCGATCCGTGCCTCTTTTGAGGATGATCAATAAGGATGTTTTGTTAATCTTGTGGTGCTCTATCCATCCATGTCTTTGTTTGCAATTATGGAGAACCCTAGCTTGGGTCAATCAAGCTCTACTTTTGCTACTTCGTGAATCTGGGCAGATTGTCTACTTGTTAGCGATTTTGCCGATGATGTTGTAGTTGATCCGCGCATGCTATGCTATTGTTCTTGCCATGTCTAGCTTGCATTTTGTGTATTCTTGATGGGTGTATGCTTAGCTTGTCACGACTTGCTCCATAGTGAGTGCATCGAGCTCGTAAACATGCCTACTTGATATCTGTTTTCAGCATGCTCCATTTTTCACTAAGTCTGAGAACTGGTTATGTTTTTGCCATGTTCACATGCTTGCAATTGTATTTTCTGATCCCTTTTGGCTCAAGGTCACTAAGGGACTTTTGTTAAGCTCTTTGAGTAGCTCCATGCCATGCTTTACTTTGCCATGTTCAGAACCTATAGCATGTAGTTTTGTTGCTCCGAAGAGTGCTACCTGATCTGAAATTACAGACAAGTGTTAATTTCACTAAGTCTGAGATCTGTTTACCATATGCATTTTTGCCATGCTGGTTTGAACCTGTTAATGGATGAATTGGCCGTAGCTCAGTGCTAGACTTTTGTTAAGCATCTTGAATGCATCCCTGCCATGTATTTTGTTGTCATGTTTGGGTGCTGTAGCATGTTCATCTTATTGCATTTAGATGACTACTTGCTATAAATCGCAGAATGTGGCCATATTTGAATTGCTTACCATTTCCAAACCGTAACTCCGATTCTGACGTTCTTTATATTGTTTTCAAGCAATTTTATCTCATCTTTCCAGTGGCACGCTTGGATTCCCAAGTTGAGGCCAGGTTCACGCATCCCTTGTCAAATCTTGCATATGCATCCCGCATTGCATCCCGCATAGCATACCATCATTGCATCATATTGTTTGAGCTTTGCAGGTGGTTGATTGTGTTCCGTTTGCTTGTTTGTCTTGTTTGGGTAGATCCGAGAGACGAGTTCGCTAACGAGGAGCCCTGTTTGCTTTTGAGGATCCAGTCAACTCTGACAACTTTGCAGGCAAGATGATCATACCCTCAAAATCACTACTATCTTTGCTTTGCTAGATGCTCGCTCTTTTGCTATGCCAATGCTACGATGCCTACCACTTGCTTTCAAACCTCCCAAATTGCCATGTCAAACCTCTAACCCACCATGTCCTAGCAAACCGTTGATTGGCTATGTTACCGCTTTGCTCAGCCCCACTTATAGCGTTGCTAGTTGCAGGTGAAGATTGGAGGCCGTTCCTTGTTGGAACATTTTTTACTTGTTGGGATATCATTATTTTATCTGGTTATCTTAATGCATCTATATACTTGGTAAAGGGTGGAAGGCTCGGCCTCTCGCCTAGTGTTTTGTTCCACTCTTGCCGCCCTAGTTTTCCGTCATATCGGTGTTATGTTCCTGGATTTTGTGTTCCTTACGCGGTTGGTTTATAATGGGAACCCCTTAATAGTTCGCCTTGATTAAAGCTTTTCCAGCAATGCCCAACCTTGGTTTTACCATTTGCCACCTTGTCTCTTTTCCCTTGGGTTTTCGGAGCCCGAGGGTCATCTTATTTTAAACCCCCCCGGGCCAGTGCTCCTCTGAGTGTTGGTCCACCTGTCAGCTGCCGGTGGCCACCAGGGGCAACTCTGGGCTGGCCTACCCGTACCTAGGACAATCTGAGTGTGCCCTGAGAAAGATATATGTGCAGCTCCTATCGGGATTTGTCGGCACATTTGGGCGGTGTTGCTGGTCTTGTTTTAACCTGTCGAAGTGTCTTGAAGAACTGAGGTACCGAGTCTGATCGGAATGTCTCGGGAGGAGGTCTATTCCTTCGTTGACCGTGAGAGCTTGTCATGGGCTAAGTTGGGACTCCCCTGCAGGGATTTGAACGTTCGAAAGCCGTGCCCGCGGTTATGGGCAGATGGGAATTTGTTAATGTCCGGTTGTAGATAACTTGAACCTTAACTAAATTAAAATGAATCAACTGAGTGTGTTACCGTGATGGCCTCTTCTCGGCGGAGTCCGGGAAGTGGACACGGTGTTGGAGTAATGTTTGTGCAGGTTGCTCTCTAGTTTCTCGCTCGCGCTTTGCCTCCTCTTCTCGCTCTCTTTTGCGAACAGGATAGCCACCATATTTGCTAGTCGCTTGCCGCAGCTCCACACATATTTTACCTTGCCTTACCTATAAGCTTAAATAGTCTTAATCGTGAGGGTGCGAGATTGCTGAGTCCTTGTGGCTCACAGATTACTATTAAACCAGATGCAGGGCCTGATGATTCCGCTCCAGGTGACGCGCTCGAGCTCAAGTGGGGTTTCGACGAGGACTCTCAATGATACTATGTTTCCTTTCCTGATGATCAGTAGTGGTGCCTAGTTGGGGGTGATCGGGACCGTGTCGCATGTTGGGTTATCTTTTATTTTGGCGCCGTAGTCGGGCATGAGTGTTTGGATGATGTAATGTTATTTATGTACTTGATTGACGTGGCGAGTGTAAGCCAACTATGTTATCTCCCCTTTTATTATATATATTACATGGGATGTTGTGATGATTGCCTAACTTGCAACATATGCCTACAATGCGATTATGCCTCTAAGTCGTGCCTCGACGCGTGGGAGATATAGTCGCATCGAGGGTGTTACAAGTTGGTAATCAGGGCCTTCCCCGACCTTAGGAGCCCCATTGCTTGATCGTTTTTAGCAGCCGAGTTGTGTCTAGAAAAAATGTTTTGAGTCATTTAGGAATTATATATCAGAGAGTTTAGGAATTCTTTTTACTTCCCAGTCTCCTCATCGCTCTGGTAAGGCATCCTGACGTAGAGTTTTGACTCTTCTCTTCTCAAATTTCACTAAATTGTTTTTTAGGATCACGCGGGTATCTTGGAATCGTTCCGATGGTTTTATGATGAGAACATTGTCTTGGTGCCTCTTGTCAGGGGTTTTGTGGAAGTGTCCCGGGGAGTTGATCTCTGAGGTGTTGTCGTCATAATTTTATCGTTGCAGTTGTGGAATACCTGAGTTTAGTACGCCGACATCGAAAATCTCTTTTATGCAGTTCGTTGGTGAGATAACCTCGACGCCACCCAGTACTGGGGCGGGAGTTCGGGAGTATCGCCATAACTTGTATAACAAATGCTTTTCGAAGGTTGAGGTAGATGGTTTCCGAAGTTTTTCTCGGTTATGTGTTGAAGGATTGATACAGCTGGATGTAGGATTTGCTAGATTTGGGTGAGATATTATGCTTTCCCTGTATCCCCAACACCTGATTGCATAACCGGAAAGGTTCGGGAGTTTAATAGGTGGGAATTCTTGTAGCTCTAGTTCTTCTTCCATGGATATTGGTTTGAGATTGGGATTTCTTACCGAGTATTCATTCTTGATCCGTACCTTGTTGGTTTATTTCTCTACCTAAATTCTAAGTGGCTTCTCAATTTATGGATATGTGACCATTTCAAGAGGAATGCATTCGTTCATTTTGTTCGGATGTGAAGACTATATGTTGCAATTTTCATTCCGTTGGATTCAGCTTCAATATTTGTCTATCAATGTGCTAATGGTGGTCAACCTCTTCAGGATGGCTCCTCCAACGCGCACGACTCCGAATCCTGATCCGCCACCACCTCCACCTCCTCCGGAGGCATGGCAAGCTGTGATGGCCGCAACCAATGCAAACACACAGTTGATCATGCAAATTCTTCAAGAGCGTAATCAAGGCAACCAAGGGAACCAAGGCAACAATCAGAATCACTTTGCTACACTCAACCAGTTCCTTGCTAACGGGCCAAAGACTTTCAGCAATTGTGTTGAGGCAACCCATGGTGACGATTGGCTTGTGGATCTGTGCAAGCATTTCGAGTGCAGTAACGTCAGGCCTGAGGACTTTGTCAAGTTCGCTTCCTTCCAACTCAAAGATCAAGCTGCAGAATGGTTCCAGCAGTACAAGGATTCCAGAGGTGGACGTGTTATCACTTGGGATGAATTTCGTCAAGATTTCAGAGCTCACCATATCCCTCAGAGCGTGGTTGAAAGCAAGCGTGAGGAATTCTACAACCTGAAGCAAGGCTCTTTGTCTGTCTATGACTACAACAAGTTGTTTCATAAGCTCGCCCGCTTTGCTAAGCAGGACGTCCCTGATGAGAAGAGCATGATATACCAGTTCAGGGGTGGTCTCAGAGAAGAAATTCAGCTAGCTCTTGTTCTCTTTGAGCCCTTGAGGTACGATGAGTTCTACAACATGGCATTGAAGCAAGAGGCCGCTCAACTGAGGTGTGATGCTTCCAAGAAGCGAGTCAGAGATGTTACTCCTTCTTCCTCTACTCAAGTGGCCAAGCAGCAGAAGTAGTGGCTTCCTCCTCCTCCGTTCCGTCAGCCGTATCGGCAGAAGAGTAAAGGTGGTAGTGGATCTTCCCACCCACCCAACCCTGGCTTTCAGAACAAGACTTCATCTCAACCTCCAAGATCAAGTGCTCCGTACCACCGTCCGCATTCAGAGGTCACGTGCAACAAGTGCCAACAGAAGGGTCACTATGCCAACAAGTGTTTCAACCAGAGGCGTCTTCCTCCTCCTCCTCCTCCTGTCAGATCGGGAAGTACAGCTGTGGTCAAGCATAACCCCAAGCACGCCAAGGTCAACTTGATGAATGCAGCTCAGGCAGAGGATTCGTCAGATGTCATCATGGGTAACCTTCCTGTTAATGATATTCCAGCTAAAGTTCTTTTTGACATTGGTGCATCACATTGTTTCATCTCGAGACCGTTTACATCTAGGCATGAATTGGTTTCACAAGTTTTGCCTAGTCCATTAGCAGTTGTCTCTCCCGGTAAGCGCATGCATGCTAACTCCATCGTTCCAGATGTTACTATCACCTTGGGAGACTACAAGTTTCTGGCTTCTCCAACGGTTCTTGGTGACTCGGATATTGATCTTATTCTCGGAATGGATTGGCTTTCTAAGCACAAGGCTCAGCTTGATTGTGCAGCCAGGCAGATTCAATTGACTCATTCGTCTGAGGATGTAATTGTCTTTGCCGCTTGTGATGATACTATCCGTCTGTTTTCTCTCAATGAGAAGGGTGAACTCGATGCCATCTCGCAAATTCCAGTCGTTTGGGAATATCAAGACGTCTTTCCAGAAGAGCTTCTAGGAATGCCTCCGCACCGACCAGTTGAATTCGTTATTGATCTTGAGCCTGGCACGGAACCAGTGTGCAAGCGTCCTTACAAGCTCGGACCTGAAGAGTTGAAGGAGCTGAAGAAGCAACTTGATATTCAAGAAAGAATGGGTCTCATCCGGCCTAGTTCTTCTCCGTGGGGTTGTGGTGTTCTTTTTGTGAAGAAGAAGGATGGAACGGACCGACTTTGTGTTGATTACCGTCCATTGAACAAGAAGACCATCAAGAACAATTACCCACTTCCCAACATCAACGAGCTGTTCGAACAACTCAAAGGTGCCCAAGTATTCTCCAAGCTTGATCTCCGTATGGGTTATCATCAGATTCGAATCCGGGAGCAAGATATTCCCAAGACGGCTTTCAGGACAAGCTATGGTTCATATGAATACACTGTCATGTCTTTTGGCCTTGTCAACGCTCCTCCGATGTTCTCTCGCATGATGAACTTCATCTTCAACGCCTACACCAATGACTTCGTTTTGGTCTATCTCGACGACATTCTGGTTTTCTCGAAGAACAAGGAAGATCATGCCAAGCACTTGCTTTTGGTGCTCGATAAGCTCAGAGAACACTAGTTCTACGCCAAGTTCTCCAAGTGTGAATTTTGGCTCGATGAGGTTCTTTATCTTGGTCATATCATCTCTGCCAAGGGCATTGCGGTGAATCCTGAGAAGGTGTCTGCAATTGTGAATTGGGAACCTCCTCAGAACGTGAAGCAACTTCGTAGCTTCCTCGGTCTCGCAAGCTACTGTCGAAGATTCGTTGAAAACTTTTCTAAGATCGCGAAGCCTCTCTCTAATCTTCTCCAGAAGCACGTCAAGTACGTTTGGTCTCCGGAGTGTGACATTGCTTTCAACACTTTGAAAGAGAAATTGATCACTGCTCCAGTTCTGACTCCGCCTGATGAATCCAAGCCGTACGAGGTCTTTTGTGATGCCTCTCTCCAAGGTCTTGGCGCAGTGTTGATGCAAGAGAAGAAAGTTGTTGCTTATACCTCTCGCCAGTTGAAGCCCAATGAGAAGAACTACCCCACTCATGATCTCGAGTTGGCGGCAGTTGTGCATGCTCTTTTGACTTGGAGACATCTCTTATTGGGAAGAAAAGTGGACATCTTCACTGACCACAAGAGCCTCAAGTACATCTTCACTCAGCCTAATCTCAACCTCAGGCTAACTCGATGGGTCGAAATGATTCAAGAGTATAATCCGAGTATCGAGTATACTCCAGGCAAGGCCAATGTGATTGCTGACGCATTGAGCAGAAAGGCTTATTGCAATAGTCTTATTCTCAAGCCTTATCAACCCGAGCTTTGTGAAGCTTTCCGCAAACTTAATCTTCAAGTTGTTCCTCAAGGTTTCCTCGCCAACCTTCAAGTCTCTCCTACCTTGGAAGACCAGATTCGCCAAGCCCAGCTTCTTGATGCTATGGTGAAAAAGGTGAAGATTGGGATTGCCAAGAGTCAACCCAAGTACAAGTGCTACCGCCTTGACGACAAGGACACTCTCTTCTTCGAGGAACGTATTGTTGTACCCAAAGCTGACCTCCGTAAAGTGATCATGAACGAGGCTCACAATTCTCTCCTCTCCATCCACCCTGGGAGTACGAAGATGTATCAGGACCTCAAGCAGGCTTATTGGTGGACTCGAATGAAGCGCGAGATTGCTCAATTCGTGAATGAATGTGATGTCTCCTCCAACCTCTTGCCATTCCAGAATGGAAGTTTGACCACATTGAAATGGACTTCGTGACTGGGTTTCCAAAGTCCAAGCGCGGCAATGATGCTATATTCGTTGTCATCGACAAACTCACCAAAGTGGCTCACTTTCTGCCTATCAAAGAGTCAATCACTGCAGCTCAATTGGCGGAACTCTATACCTCTCGAATTGTCTCTCTACACGGTATTCCACAAGTGATCTTTTCAGACCGTGGCAGCATCTTTACCTCCAAGTTTTGGGATTCTTTTCAGAAGGCCATGGGCACCAACATCCACTTCAGCACAGCTTTCCATCCTCAAACTAGTGGTCAAGTCGAGCGTGTTAACCAGATTCTTGAAGATATGCTCAGGGCTTGTGTGATCTCCTTCGGCATGAAGTGGGAGGATTGTCTTCCTTATGCTGAATTCTCCTACAACAACAGTTTTCAAGCAAGTTCGGGCAAGGCCCCATTTGAAATTCTGTATGGCAGGAAGTGTCGTACCCCTCTCAACTGGTCCGAAACCGGTGAACGTCAGCTTTTGGGTAATGACTTAATCAGAGAGGCAGAGGAAATGTGCAAAGTCATTCGAGATAACCTCAAAGCAGCCCAATCCCGCCAGAAGAGCTACTATGATAGTAAGCACCGTGATTTGGCTTTCGAGATCGGAGATCATGTTTACCTCCGCGTCTCTCCTATGAAAGGTACTCGTCGCTTCGGTATCAAAGGGAAGCTTGCCCCTAGATATGTGGGACCTTTCAAGATTGTCAGCAAGAGAGGCGATCTCGCCTATCAACTCGAGCTTCCTTCAAACTTTGCAAATGTTCATGACGTGTTCCATGTCTCTCAGCTTCGAAAGTGCTTCAAGACTCCTGACCGCACTGTCAACTTCGAGGACATTGAGCTCCAAGAAGATCTCTCCTATCGTGAGCACCCCGTTGCTATTCTCGAGGAGACTGAACGCAAGACTCGCAACAAGTCAATCAAATTCCTCAAAGTCAAGTGGTCACACCATTCCGACCGTGAAGCTACCTGGGAACGCGAGGATCACCTCCGTTCTGAGTACCCGGCGTTCTTTCAGTCCTAGATCTCGGGACGAGATCCTTTCGTAGTGGTGGAGTGTTGTAACACCCCGGATGTAACTTTCCCAATTTGTACACCAACTCTTGCCGTTTCCAGCGTTAAGTTATTTTATTTTCTCGGGTTCAGGTTTTTGTCTCCGTGTGTTGTTGTCGTTGTCATGCATGTCATATCATGTCATCATGTGCATTGCATTTGCATACGTGTTTGTCTCATGCATTCGAGCATTTTCCCCATTGTCCGTTTTGCATTCCGGCGCTTCGTTCTCCTCCGGTGGTCATTTCTACCTTTCTTTCGTGTGTGGGGATTAACCCTTTCCGGATTGGACCGAGACTTTCCAAGCGGCCTTGGTTTACTACCGGTAGACCGCCTGTCAAGTTTCGTGCCATTTGGACTTCGTTTGATACTCCAACGGTTAACCGAGGGACCGAAAAGGCCTCGTGTGTGTTTCAGCCCAACACCCCTCCAATTTGGCCCAAAACCCACCAAAACCTTCTCCATCATCTAGAGCGTTTGATCACGATCGCGTGGCCGAAAACCGCACCTCATTTGGACTCTCCTAGCTCCCTCCACCTCTATTTAAAGGCCCCTCCTTGAAAATCTCGGATCGCCTCCTCGAAACCCTAAAAAAATATCTCCTCCGCCGCCGCCGGACACGTCCGGACGGAGCGGACGTGTCCGCCCACCGCCGCCGACCAATCCGCGTGCGCCACGTGTCTTGGGCAGAGCCCACTTCGCCGCCGACCGCGAGGGCCCGCCAGGCCCGAGGCCGGCCCCCGCGGCCCATCCACCGCGCGCCGCCAGGCCTCCTCGCCGCGCAT
>NC_041380.1:433160491-433255050 GCF_002162155.2 Triticum dicoccoides
GCCGACCGCCGCCGCGGCTCACCTCGCCAGCGCCCGCGCCAGGGAGAGGAGCTCCCGACCCCGGCGACCGCGCCCGGCCGCGCTGACGCCGGCGACGCCCTCCGCCGCCTCCGCCTCCCCAAGACCCGGCTGGTCCTTCCCCGCCGGCCTCCCCGTCTAACTCCGGTGGCCTCCCCGTCTAACTCCGGCGCCGACCCTGACGGTCCTCGGTTCCCGCGCCCCAGATCTGGATCTAGAAACCCTAGGGGTTGTTTTTCCCTAAGTCCCTAAATTTTTTGCTCATGTTCATAGCATCGTAACTTTGCATCCGTAACTTCGTTTTGGGCATATAGCATATCAAAATGTTCATCTCAGAGAGTACATCATTTCATCTCATTGCATCATTTTCATTTGAGTTCATCTTGATGCCCTAAATGCTGTTGGAAGAGTGCTACTTGAGATAAGTTGCCAGATCTGCTGCTCCATTTAGATATTTGTCATTTTTGCCATGTTTATTGGGTGCATGATATGCCCATGAGCTCTACATATGTTTTGTTATGGGTTTTGCCATCTTTCCAGAGGTGCAACCCATGTATTTTTGTGATGTGTGTGGTGACTAGCACGAGCTTGCAAAGTGAGGCACTTGGTAATGCTGATTTCAGGGACTTAGCATTTCCACTAAGTCCTTGAGCTGTTTATCTCATATGGCCATATGTTTATGTTGTTTCCTAGTGATCCGTGCCTCTTTTGACAATGATCAGTAAGGATGTTTTGTTAATCTTGTAGTGATCTATCCATCCATGTCTTTGTTTGCAATTATGGAGCACCCTAGCTTGAGTCAATCGAGCTCTACTTTTGCTACTTCGTGAATCTGGGCAGATTGTCTACTTGTTAGCGATTTTGCCGATGATGTTGTAGTTGATCCGCGCATGCTATGCTATTGTTATTGCCATGTCTAGCTTGCATTTTGTGTATTCTTGATGGGTGTATGCTTAGCTTGTCACGACTTGCTCCGTAGTGAGTGCATCGAGCTTGTAAACATGCCTACTTGATATCTGTTTTCAGCATGCTCCAGTTTACACAAAGTCTGAGAACTGGTTATGTTTTTGCCATGTTCACATGCTTGCAATTGTATTTTCTGATCCCTTTTGGCTCAAGGTCACTAAGGGACTTTTGTTAAGCTCTTTGAGTAGCTCCATGACATGCTTTACTTTGCCATGTTCAGTTCTTGTAGCATGTAGTTTTGTTGCTCCGAAGAGTGCTACCTGATCTGAAATTCCAGACAAGTCTTAATTTCACTAAGTCTGAGATCTGTTTACCATATGCATTTTTGCCAAGCTGGTTTGAACCTGTTAATGGATGAATTGGCCGTAGCTCAGTGCTAGATTTTTGTTAAGTATCTTGAATGCATCCCTGCCATGTATTTTGTTGTCATGTTTGGGTGCTGTAGGATGTTCATCTTATTGCATTTAGATGACTACTTGCTGTAAATCGGAGAACGTGGCCATATTTGAATTGCTTACCATTTCCAAACCGTAACTCCGATTCCGACGTTCTTTATATCGTTTTCAAGCGATTTCATCTCATCTTTCCAGTGGCACACTTGAATTCCCAAGTTGAGGCCAGGTTCATGCATCCCTTGTCAAATCTTGCATATGCATCCCGCATCGCATCCCGCATAGCATACCATCATTGCATCATATTGTTTGAGCTTTGCACATGGTTGATTGTGTTTTGTTTGCTTGTTTGTCTTGTTTGGGTAGAGCCAGGAGACGAGTTCGCTAACGAGGAGCCCGTTGAGTTTGCTTTCGAGGATCCAGTCAACTCTGACAACTTTGCAGGCAAGATGATCATACCCTCGAAATCACTACTATCTTTGCTTTGCTAGATGCTCGCTCTTTTGCTATGCCAATGCTACGATGCCTACCACTTGCTTTCAAACCTCCCAAATTGCCATGTCAAACCTCTAACCCACCATGTCCTAGCAAACCGTTGATTGGCTATGTTACCGCTTTGCTCAGCCCCACTTATAGCGTTGCTAGTTGCAGGTGAAGATTGGAGGCCGTTCCTTGTTGGAACATTTTTTACTTGTTGGGATATCATTATTTTATCTTGTTATCTTAATGCATCTATATACTTGGTAAAGGGTGGAAGGCTCGACCTCTCGCCTAGTGTTTTATTCCACTCTTGCCGCCCTAGTTTTCCGTCATATCGGTGTTATTTTCCCGGATTTTGCGTTCCTTACGCGGTTGGGTTATAATGGGAACCCTTTGATAGTTCGCCTTGATTAAAGCTTTTCCAGCAATACCCAACCTTGGTTTTACTATTTGCCACCTAGCCTCTTTTCCCTTGGGTTTCCGAAGCCCGAGGGTCATCTTCTTTTAACCCCCCGGGCCAGTGCTCTTCTGAGTGTTGGTCCACCTGTCAGCTGCCGGTGGCCACCAGGGGCAACTTTGGGCTGGCCTACCCGTACCTAGGACAATCTGAGTGTGCCCTGAGAAAGAGATATGTGCAGCTCCTATCGGGATTTGTCGGCACATTCGGGCGGTGTTGCTAGTCTTGTTTTAACCTGTCGAAGTGTCTTGAAGAACCGAGGTACCGAGTCTGATCGGAACGTCTCGGGAGGAGGTCTATTCCTTCGTTGACCGTGAGAGCTTGTCATGGGCTAAGTTGGGACTCCCCTGCAGGGATTTGAATGTTCAAAAACCATGCCCGCGGTTATGGGCAGATGGGAATTTGTTAATGTCCGGTTGTAGATAACTTGAACCTTAACTAAATTAAAATGAATCAACTAAGTGTGTTACCGTGATGGCCTCTTCTCGGCGGAGTCCGGGATGTGGACACGGTGTTGGAGTAATGTTTGCGCAGGTTGCTCTCTAGTTTCTCGCTCGCGCTTTGCCTCCTCTTCTCGCTCTCTTTTGCAAACAGGATATCCACCATATTTGCTAGTCGCTTGCCGTAGCTCCACACATATTTTACCTTGCCTTACCTATAAGCTTAAATAGTCTTGATCGCGAGGGTGCGAGATTGCTGAGTCCCTGTGGCTCACAGATTACAATTAAACCAGATGGAGGGCCTGATGATTCCGCTCCAGGTGACGCGCTCGAGCTCAAGTGGGAGTTCGACGAGGACTCTCAACGATACTATGTTTCCTTTCCCGATGATCAGTAGTGGTGCCCAGTTGGGGGTGATCGGGACCGTGTCGCATGTTGGGTTATCTTTTATTTTGGCGCCGTAGTCGGGCCATGAGTGTTTGGATGATGTAATGTTATTTATGTACTTGATTGACGTGGCGTGTGTAAGCCAACTATGTTATCTCCCCTTTTATTATATATATATTACATGGGATGTTGTGATGATTGCCTAACTTGCGACATATGCCTTCAATGCGATTATGCCTCTAAGTCGTGCCTCGACACGTGGGAGATATAGTCGCATCGAGGGTGTTGCAATTGCTCCCCGACAACGGTGCCAGAAAAAGGTCTTGATAACCCACAAGTATAGGGGATCGCAACAGTTTTCGATAAGTAAGAGTGTCGAACCCAATCAGGAGCTAAAGGTAGAACAAATATTCCCTCAAGTTCTATCGACCACCGATACAACTCTACGCACGCTTGACGTTCGCTTTACCTAGAACAAGTATGAAACTAGAAGTACTTTGTAGGTGTTGTTGGATAGCTTTGCAAGATAATAAAGAGTACATAAATAAAAAGTAGGGGCTGTTTAGATAAAGAAACAATAAAGTAAATATAGCGAGTGTGGAAAAGTGGTGGAAGGAGTTACGAAATTGCCCCTAAGCAATTGACTACTTTACTATACCGATAGCAAGTATTATGTGGGAGAGGCCACTGCTAGCATGTCATCCCTTACTTGGAATTCTATGCACTTATGATTGGAACTATTAGAAAGCATCCGCAACTACTAATGTTCATTAAGGTAAAACCCAACCATAGCATTAAGATATATTGGTCCCCCTTCAATCCCGTATGCATCAATTTCTATGCTAGGTTGAAGCTTCTGTCACTCTTGCCCTCCAATACATAGTCCTATAAACATACAACTAACCCTAGGGTGTGATCCACGCGCACAATCATATGATGGGCACCAAAGGACAGCAACATAACCACAAGAAAATTAAATCAATCATAGCAATTCATCAACCACCGATAGGACAACGAAAATCTACTCAGACATCATAGGATGGCAACACATCATTGGATAATAATATGAAGCATAAAGCACCATGTTCATGTAGAGGGTACATCGGGTTGCGGGAGAGTGGACCGCTGTAGATAGAGGGGGGAATGTGATGGAGATGTTGGTGAAGATGGCGGAGGTGTTGGTGTAGATCGCGGTGATGACGATGATGGCCACGACAGCGTTCCGGCACCACAGGAAGAGAAGGGGAGAGGGGGCCCCTTCGTCTTCATCTTCCTTGACCTCCTCCCTAGATGGGAGAAGGGTTTCCCCTCTGGTCCTTGGCCTCCATGGCATGGGAGGGGCGAGAGCCCCTCCGAGATTGGATATATCTCCCTGTTTCTCTCCGGTTCTGCGTTTTGTTCTGGCTCTGTTTCACCGTTTCGTATATATATGGAGATCCGTAACTCCGATTGGCCTGAAACCTTCGCCGTGATTTTTTCCCGAATATTAGCTTTCTTGCGGCAAAAGAGGAGCGTCAACCGCCTTTTGGTGGGCTCACGAGGGTAGGGGGCGCACCCTAGGGGGGGGGGGCGCCCCCTGCCTCGTGACCACCTTGGGCACTGGTTCGCGTTGATTTTCCTTCCGAATTTTCCATATTTTCCAAAAATAAGCTCCCTCCGTTTTTATCCCGTTTGGACTCCGTTTGATATGGATATCCTGCGAAACCAAAAACATGCAACAGACAGGAACTGGCACCGGGCACTGGATCAATATGTTAGTCCCAAAAATAATATAAAAAGTTGCCAAAAAGTATATGAAAGTTGAATAATATTGGCATGGAACAATCAAAAATTATAGATAGACGGAGACGTATCACTGAGCCAAGTGAAGAGGCAGCTCCAGGAGAAACACGGTAAGAAATAACCTGTTATATATTTGAAAAGAAGAAAATGATATGCGATGACCAAAATGCCATGATTTGTATAGAAGCGACGACCGAGGTCGAGGCCCTTAGAAAGGCCCTGGCCGAAGCCGAGGGGAAGGCTATCCAAAAGCAAGCCGCCCATAAGAAGCTCAAGGCCTGGGTCGGCGAGGTCCAGCAGGAGCTCCAGGACATGGTGAAGAAGTGTGAAGCTTTGGAGCACGAGGCGTCGGCTCGAGAGGTCGAACTTACCAAGGCTCGTCAGAGCACAGAGGCCGCACGGAATGTGGCCCGGGATGCTCTCCAGGAGATTCAGGAGGCGAAGAAGATCACAGCTAGTAAGGCGTTTAACATGCAAAGCAAGTATGCGGAGAGGAAGTACCTTTTACTAACCCGGATTCAGAGTTGCCCAGGGGCTTTTGTGGATCTACCGCACAGTGTATCCGATGCTTCTGAGTTCTTCCGAGCCAGGGAAGGGGATTCTCTGGAGAAGCTGTTCTGGTCACAGTATGTTGTGCCAGAACATCCGGTGGCCTTTGCCGATCAACTGAAACAGTTGGTCGAGCTGCATAGGATGGCCAAACTGGACATGAAGGATTTAATAATCCGACTATGGCCGGCTGAAGCTATACCTAGCAGTTATTTTGGCCTCGTGAAGCGGGTGGTGGAGGCTTGTCCGCGGCTAGACATCGTCAAGCGATCAGTCTGCATCGAGGGTGCCCGCATGGTCTTCGCTCGTTGCAAGATGTGGTGGGCGAAGATGGATGCTGTCGAGGTGGCCCGGGGGCCGCCGGAGGGCAAGGAGCACCACACACCCGAGCAATATTTTGCGGATGTCCTGGAGGGATCTCGACTTGTAGCAACACAGTGCGGGAAGGACGTTATTCTTGAATGGATACATTTATATTTTGCCTTGTATGATGAAAACAAATCCGCTTTGTAATATAATTTTTATTATGTTTTAATTGTATCCTCCTGTGCGGACGTGTTGTATGAAATCTGAGGGTTGGCCAGTCGTCGGCTTTAGCCCTCACGTAGGTAGTACGAAGGTGTTCGGGATGGTATCTAAACAATCTTGATCCAATTATATGATCCTTGAAGTAGTTGTTTAGCGTAATGAACCAGACTATACGGCTTGAACGCCCTCACTTAGCCATAGGAGTTTTATAATAAAACATAGGCGCAACCCCTGGTATACGAACCAGAGTGCTGTCAGCGTCTAATCGGGAAGTACCGATCCTTCGCGTAATGCGGAAAAATCTCCAACGATTTGAGACCTCCGAACAGCTGACCGTCTCTCGCCGCATCATGACAGTCAGTTTTCGGCTTTCTCTACTGAGGTGCACATCCAGTTTAGACCAGGGCACAATCACAGTAGTTCTCCCTTTACCACCCTAGCCGATGTAGCGGAACGTAGGGTAGCAAGCACAGGAGCCGGGCAACCCAACTATTGACCAAAGACATGATTCGGAGCCAATGCATATAATGCTAAATTCGGGGTGCCGAACTATACTTATAAGAAGTGTTCGGACTTTTGTTGCCGTAATGTGGGGTGCGATAAAGCCCTTGGCAAACATCAAAATGTATCAAAGTGTACGGGTGCTACTGAAGGAAATATGCCCTAGAGGCAATAATAATGTTATTATTTTATTTCCTTATATCATGATAAATGTTTATTATTCATGCTAGAATTGTATTATCCGGAAAATAATACTTGTGTGAATACATAGACAAACTAAACGTCACTAGTATGCCTCTACTTGACTAGCTCGTTAATCAAAGATGGTTATGTTTCCTAACCATAGACATGTGTTGTCATTTGATTAACGGGATAAACATTATTAGGAGAATGATGTGATTGACATGACCCATTCCATTAGCTTAGCACCCGATCGTTTAGTATGTTTCTATTGCTTTCTTCATGACTTATACATGTTCCTATGACTATGAGATTATGCAACTCCCGTTTGTCGGAGGAACACTTTGTGTGCTACCAAACATCACAACGTAACTGGGTGATTATAAAGGAGCTCTACAGGTGTCTCCAAAGGTAAATGTTGGGTTGGCGTATTTCGAGATTAGGATTTGTCACTCCGATCGTCGGAGAGGTATCGCTGGGCCCTCTCGTTAATGCACATCACATAAGCCTTGCAAGCATTTCAACTAATGAGTTAGTTGCGAGATGATGTATTACGAAACGAGTAAAGAGACTTGCCGGTAACAAGATTGAACTAGGTATTGAGATACCGACGATCGAATCTCGGGCAAGTAACATACCGATGACAAAGGGAACAACATATGTTGTTATGTGGTCTGACCGATAAAGATCTTCGTAGAATATGTGGGAGCCAATATGAGCATCCAGGTTCCGCTATTGGTTATTTACCGGAGACGTGTCTCGGTCATGTCTACATTATTCTCGAACCCGTAGGGTCCGCACGATTAAGGTTTCGATGACAGTTATATTATGAGTTTATGAGTTTTGATGTACCGAAGGAGTTCGGAGTCCCGGATGAGATCGGGGACATGACGAGGAGTCTCGAAATGGTCGAGACGTAAAAATCGATATATTGGACGACTATATTCGGACATCGGAGACGTTCCTAGTGGTTCGGGTATTTTTCGGAGTACCGGGGAGTTACGGGAATACGAGGGAAGAAGTATATGGGCCTTATTGGGCTTTAGGGGAGAGGGAGAGGCAGGCCGCGCGCCCCCAAGGCCTAGTCCGAATTGGACTAGGGGGAGGGGCTGCACCCCCTCCTTCCTTCTCTTCCCTCTTCCCCTTCCTTGTCTCTTACTCCTACTACATGGAAGGACTCCTAGTTGGACTAGGAAAAAGGGGAATCCTACTGCCGGTGGGAGTAGGGCTCCCCTAGGGCGCGCCATAGAGAGGGCTGGCCCTCCCCTCCTCCACTCCTTTATATACGGGGGCAGGGGACACCCCATAGACACACAAGTTAATCTTCATGATCGTTCTCTTAGCCGTGTGCGGTGCCCCCTTCCACCATAATCCTCGATAATATTGTAGCGGTGCTTAGGCGAAGCCCTGCGACGGTAGAACATCAAGATCGTCACCACGCCATCGTGCTGATGGAACTCTTCCCCGACACTTTGCTGGATCGGAGTCCGGGGATCGTCATCGAGCTGAACATGTGCTAGAACTCGGAGGTGTCGTAGTTTCGGTGCTTGATCAGTCAGGCCGTGAAGACGTACGACTACATCAACCGCGTTGTCATAACGCTTCCGCTGTCGGTCTACGAGGGTACGTAGATCACACTCTCCCCTCTCGTTTCTCTGCATCTCCATGATCTTGCGTCTGCGTATGAATTTTTTTGAAATTACTACGTTCCCAACAGCTATCTGATGGGGTTATCCATAGGGAAACTGAAAAAAAGAAAAGAGAGAAAGAAAACATAAAAGATGTAAAGGTAAAAAGCTGGGGCCCTACAGCTCCAGCTACAAACTGTTTTCATTGTAATGTAATTAGTATTTCAAGGCACATTGATACAATTAGTGCAATAAGCAACAAGCTATTTAACATGCCGAAACCAGGGGAGAGCTGCATGTGGGTCCAGGAAGACAGGTAGAGTTATCATTAATGGAATCACCTGAAAAGTCCCCGTATGTCTGCGCTCCTTGCCATCTTGGTGTATTTATCCTTCAAGAGGACCAATAACCAGACCACCCGATGTGGCCTCTAGGATTAAAACCTGCAAGAAAACAAGGAGAAGTGAAAGTATGTGTGTATCCGATGTCGGTTGAGCCGTGTCGTGGATCACAAGCTAGCTATGCCTCCGTCGATGCCCATGGAATTTTGAGTGCGTAGTTATGTACGCGCGGCTCGCATGCCAGCGCTTGATCGGGACTGAGACGGAGGCCGGATTGCTGGTCATGCTCCTGACGAGCTGAGCTCTCCTACCGTAGAGTAGTTCAGACCCTCTTAAGGGTGTCCGAGGGCTCGGCAGCCGAATGAAGGTTCTGCTTGAGAAGGCCGCTTTGTACTTCTGCTGCCAGGGCAGCTGTGTGATCTTCTGTACGGAGAGAGCGTTCCGCATTGCCATTGACTGTTATGACGCCGCGTGGGCCAGGCATCTTGAGCTTGAGATAAGCGTAGTGTGGCACTATGTTGAATCGAGCAAACGCAGTTCGTCCAAGCAGTGCATGATAGCCGCTGCGGAATGGGACGATATCGAAGACTAACTCCTCGCTTCGGAAGTTGTCCAGAGATCTGAAGACAACCTCTAATGTGATTGAGCCCATACAACGGGCCTCTATGCCTGGAATGACTCCTTTAAAGGTGGTCTTTGTAGGCTTGATCCTTGATGGGTTAATGCCCATTTTTCGCACTGTATCCTAATAGAGCAGATTGACGCTACTACCGCCATCCATAAGGACACGAGTCAGGTGGAACCCATCAATTATTGGGTCTAAGACCAGTGCGGCTGAGCCTCCGTGACGGATACTGGTCGGGTGATCCCGGCGATCAAAAGTGATCGGGCATGACGACCATTGATTGAATTTTGTGGCGACTAGCTCTACCGCGTAGACGTCCTTGAGCGCACGCTTGCGCTCCCTCTTAGGGATGTGGGTAGCAGATATCATGTTCACCGTTTTGACCTAAGGGGCTAACTTCTTCTGCCCCCTTGTGTTCGATTGTCGTGGCTCTTCGTCATCATCCTTGCTTTGCGATCCCTTTTCCCTGTTCTCGGCGTTTAATTTGCCGGCCTGTTTGAAAAGCCAGCACTCTCTATTTGTATGATTAGGAGGCTTGTCGGGGGTGCCGTGAATCAGTCATTGACGATCAAGTATGCGGTCCAAGCTGGATGGGCCCGAATTGTTCTTTTGGAATGGCTTCTTCCGCTGACCGGACTTAGAGCCACTGAATCCAGCGTTGATCGTCGTATCCTCGGTGTTGTCAGTGTTGTTTCAGCACTTGTATCTATTGCGTCGGGACTTGTCTTTGTTGCTTTTAACTTCAGGGGTGCCGGCGTCGCTTGCATTGTTTTTTCTATGGGCCAACCAACTGTCCTTGCCCGCACAAAAGTGGGTCATGAGTGCCGTGAGGACCGCCATGGATTTTGGCTTTTCTTGGCCGAGGTGGTGAGCGAGCCATTCATCGCGGATGCTATGCTTGAAAGCTGCTAGAACTTCAGCGTCTAGACAGTTGACAATTTGGTTCTTTTTAGTTAAGAACCTTGTCCAGAATTTCCTGGCAGACTCTCCGGGCCGTTGAACTATATGGCTTAAGTCATCAGCGTCCGGAGGTCGAACATATGTACCATGGAAGTTGTCGAGGAAAGCCTCTTCCAAGTCCTCCCAGCTGCCAATGGAATTTTCAGGCAGACTGTTTAGCCAATGCCGAGATGGCCCTTTGAGTTTTAGATGGAGGTATTTTATGGCGTGGAGGTCATCTCCGCGGGCCATATGGATGTGGAGAATGAAGTCCTCGATCCACACCGCGGGGTCCATGGTTCCATCATATGATTCTATGTTCACGGGCTTGAATCCTTCTGGGAATTCGTGATCCAGGACCTCATCAATGAAGCAATGAGGGTGTGCGGGGCCTCTATATCAGGCCATATCGTGAAGCAGCTCTGATAGAGTCCATCTGCGGTGTTCAGCCCGCGCATGACTGGGTTTGTCACATCTGAATAGGTGGCCATTGTCGCGTGTCGAGGCGCTTCCTCGCGATCTGTAGATTGATCTGGTATGTCCTGCTTTATTGTTGAGGTTCTGCTAGAGGTCATATGTATGGTCGTGGGCTAATTTACCTCTACCTGAGTGATGAGGGGGGCGGGATGGTGTTCGGCATGAGTTGCCGTTTTGTCCCGACCACGTGGTGGTCGGTCGGCCGTATTGTGCGATGGTGGTATGTAGTCGGGTGCCTCCTCGTCGAACTGAGGTAGGAATTTGCGCTTTGGGTAGCTTTTGGTTGGGCGCTTGAGGCCGTATTCTTCGGCTACTAGGACATCAGTCCATTTATCATTGAGCAGATATTGGTCAGCTTGAAGCTGTTGCTGCTTCTTTTTCAGGCTCCTTGCCGTGGCTATTAGCTGGCGCTTGAAGCGCTCCTGCTCAAGAGGTTCCTCAGGAACGATGAAGTCTTCGGTGCCGAGGCTCACCTCATCTTCGGAGAGCGGAAGGTAATTATCGTCATCTGAATCTTCATGTGTGGCCTATTTAACAGGGCTAACCTTCTCATCTTCCCGTTCATCTTGTTTGTTTGCTTTATCGACGGGGTCTTTGTTGTCTTCAGCACCTTCCGGTGTGTCATCTTCTCTTGTGCCGGTGTTGCTGTCTTTACTGCGGCGTGACTTAGAGTGGCGCCACTGATGCCGGCGCTTGGACTGTATTTCGAAAGGTTTATCCTCAACTGGGTCTTCCTTATCATCGCCGCTGTGCTCCCTTGGTGCATCCACCATGTATACGTCATACGAGGAAGTGGCCGTCCAACGTCCGGTGAACGGCGGGTTCTGGGCCTCTTCTTCTCCGGCATCATCATCCATACCATCGATGTCCTCGGAGTCATAATCAAGTTCGTCGGTCAAATCCTCGATCGTGGCTATAAATTGGGTGCTGGGCGGGGAGTAAAATTCTCCATCGTCAGCCCCTAGTTCGAGCCTGTTATAGTTCGTCTGAGAGTCCTTCTTCAAGGACATGTTTTTTAATGAGTTTAGCACATCACCCAAAGGCGAGTGCTGGAAGATGTCTGCGGCACTGAATTTGAGGATCGATAAACGATCAAACTCGGCGTCCGTGGGCTCGCGCGGTTCGGAACCCACGGTCGGAGACGAGTCCGACATTCCGGTGGCATAGGCATCGTGTGAGACCAGGTCCATGTGTGGCTCCAATGCCGTGGAATCTGCAGCCTCCGAGGTGGGGTTAATCCTCCCGTCTTTGGATGGCGCGGCCTGCTCCGGCTCTAGGGCCAGGGTGGTTACAGGAGCAATCTCCTGGATGCGGCCCGATGACAGATTTAGGTTATGATCATTGGGGTGATCGGGAGCGGCCGCCGCGGTATCGAATCCGGCAAAGATCAAGTCTCCACGGATGTCCGCGACGTAGTTCAAGCTCCCGAATCTGACCTGATGGCCAGGGGCGTAGCTTTCGATCTGCTCCAGATGGCCACACGAGTTGGCCCGCAGTGCGAAGCCGCCGAACATGAATATTTGTCTAGGGAGGAAAGTTTCTCCGTAGACATCGTCATTATTGACGATTGAAGGGGCCATCGAACCTTTCAGCGACAGCACAAAGGAACTGTCAATGAAAGCACCAATATCAGTGTCAAAACCGGCGGATCTCGGGTAGGGGGTCCCGAACTGTGCGTCTAAGGTTGATGGTAATAGGAGACAGGGGACACGATGTTTACCCAGGTTCGGGCCCTCTCTATGGAGGTAATACCCTACTTCCTGCTTGATTGATCTTGATGAGTATGAGTATTACAAGAGTTGATCTACCATGAGATCGTAATGGCTAAACCCTAGAAGTCTAGCCTGTATGACTACGGTATTGAGTATATCCTTTCCGGACTACACCCTCCAGTTTATATAGACATCGAGGGGATCTAGGGATACATAGAGTCGGTTACATAAGATGGAATCTCCATAGTGATACGTCTCCAACGTATCTATAATTTTTGATTGCTCCATGCTATATTATCTACTATTTCAAACATTATTGGGCTTTATTATCCACTTTTATATTATTTTTGGGACTAACCTATTAACCGGAGGCCCAACCCAGAATTGCTGTTTTTTTGCCTGTTTTAGGGTTTCGAAGAAAAGGAATATCAAACGGAGTCCAAACGGAATGAAACCTTCGGAAACATGATTTTCTCATCAGATAAGATCCAAGAGACTTGGACCCTCCGTCAAGAAAGCCATGAGGTGGTCACGAGGGTAGGGGGCGCCCCCTAGGGTGTGCCCCCTGCCTCGTGGGCCCCTCGAAGCTCCACCGACGTACTTCTTCGTCCTATATATATCCATGTACCCCCAAACGATCAGGGACGGAGCCAAAAACCTAATTCCACCACCACAACTTTCTATATCCACGAGATCCCATCTTGAGGCCTGTTCCGGAGCTCCGCCGGAGGGGGCATCGATCACGGAGGGCTTCTACATCATCATCCAAGCCCCTCCGATGAAGTGTGAGTAGTTTACTTCAAACCTACGGGTCCATAGCTAGTAGCTAGATGGCTTCTTCTCTCTTTTTGGATCTCAATACAATGTTCTCCCCCACTCTTGTGGAGATCTATTCGATGTAATCTTCTTGTGGAGATCTACTCGATGAATTGTGGGTTTATGATCAAGTCTATCTATGAATAATATTCGAATCTTCTCTGAATTCTTTTATGTATGATTGGTTATTTTTGCAAGTCTCTTCGAATTATCAGTTTTGTTTGGCCTACTAGATTGGTTGTTATTGCCATGGGAGAAGTGCTAAGCTTTGGGTTCAATCTTGCGGTGTCCTTTCCCAGTGACAGAACGGGCAGCAAGGCACATATTGTATTGTTGCCATCGAGGATAGCAAGATGTTTTTTTATCATATTTCATGAAATTATACCTCTACATCATGTCATCTTGCTTAAGGCGTTACTCTGTTTTTAACTTAATACTCTAGATGCATGCTGGATAACGGTCGATGAGTGGAGTAATAGTAGTAGATGCAGAATCGTTTCGGTCTACTTGTCTCGGACGTGATGCCTATATACATGATCATACCTAGATATTCTCATAACTATGCTCAATTCTGTCAATTGCTCAACAATAATTTGTTCACCCACCGTAGAATACTTATGCTCTTGAGAGAAGCCACTAGTGAAACCTATGGCCCCCGCACCTCTTTCTCATCATATCAATCTCCATCACTTTATTATTGCTTTGCTTTTACTTTATTTACTTTGCATCTTTATACCAAAAATATTATTAATCATCTCTATCAGATCTCACTTTCGTAAGTGACCGTGAAGGGATTGACAACCCCTAAGCGCGTTGGTTGCGTTGAGCTATTGTTTTTGTGTAGGTACGAGGGACTCGAGCGTAGCCTCCTACTGGATTGATACTTGGTTCTCAAAAACTGAGGGAAATACTTACACTACTTTGCTACATCATCGATTCCTCTTCGGGGAAATCCAACGCAGTGCTCAAGAGGTAGCAAGAAGAATTTCTGGCGCCGTTGCCGGGGAGTCTGCGCAAAAGTCAAAGTACCAAGTACCCATCACAATCCCTATCTCCCGCATTACATTATTTGCCATTTGCCTCTCGTTTTCCTCTCCTCCCAATTCACCCTTGCCGTTTTATTTGCCCTCTCTCTCTATCCTCCCTCTCTTTCTCTGTTTGCCTTTTTGTTTGCTCGTGTGTTAGTTTGTTTGCTTATCGTTATGGCTAGTCTCTTATCTTTTCCTTTGTCTCCCGAGAATGAAGTTCTAAATTTTGAACAAAGGGAGGGAGAAAATCTAAAAGATGCTTGGTATAGAATTTGCAATGCTCAAAATAGATCTACCAGGAAGCAATCTACTTCAGTTCTTCTTCGTAATTTTTATGTAGGTGTTAATCCTTGGTATAGATATATCCTTGATACCATTACCGGAGGGAATTTCTTGGGTAGCCATACTTTTGATTCTTATAATGCTATGTTAGATTTATTTGGCTCACCACCTCTTTTGGTTAATGGAACTATGTTAACTTTGGAGCATGTTATGCAAAGACTTGAAATTATTGAAAATAAAGTTGCTACTATTGAATTAATCGAAAATCTAGATAAAAAGATCCACAATCAAATTACTCAATATGGATCTAAGGTAGGAATGACTCTGAAAAATATTAAGGAAAAGGAACCCATAGTTAATGAGAAGATAAACTTAGATTCTACTAGAATTGATAAACTTGAGGGTATCATTACACACTTGGGAACCGTTTTTTCTTCCGTAAAGAATACTCCAAGTCCTCCTACTAAAATTGCCAAGCTTATGTATGTTCCTAAAAATAAGGGTGACTCATCTATTAAAGAAACTGCGGATCTTCAATCTATAAGTATTCATCCCAATCTCTTTGCTATCATTAAGGAATCACTTGCTACAAATGAATTTTTTGATCTTGTGCCTAAGAGTTTGACAATCACTAGAAAGAAATAAATTACTAAGGGAGATAGATGCCTCATCGAAGAATTGCCTACCAAAGATGGCAATACCTAGATCTATTCTTGCTTGTTATGCCTAGCTAGGGGCGTTAAACGATAGCGCTTGTTGGGAGGCAACCCAATTTTATTTTTATTCCTTGCCCTTTGCTCCTGTTTAGTAATAAATAAATTATTTATACTCTGTTTTGTTTGTGTTTTTTGTGTTTAATTAGTGTTTGTGCCAAGTAGAACCGTTGGGAAGACTTGGGGAAAGTCTTGATTGAACTTGCTGTAAAAAACAGAAACTTTAGCGCTCACGAGAACTGCTGTCATTTTTATTTGGAAAGTGGTATTTAGTTAATTATTTTTTAAGATTATTAATACATAAATTCCTCACGTCTAGCAATTTATTTTAGAATTTTTTGGGTTCCAGATCTTGCGCTATCTACAGATTACTACAGACTGTTCTGGTTTTGACAGATTCTCTTTTTCGTGTGTTGTTTGCTTATTTTGATGAATCTATGGCTAGTAAAATAGTTTATAATCCATAGAGAATTTGGAATACAGTAGGTATAACACAAATATAAATGAAGAATGAGTTCATTACAGTACCTTGAAGTGGTCTTTTGTTTTCTTTCGCTAACGGAGCTCACGCGATTTTCTACTTTAAGTTTTGGATTGTGAAGTTTTCAAGTTTTGGGTAAAGATTTGATGGATTATGGAACAAGAAGTGGCAATAACCTCAGATTAGGGATGCCCATGGCACCCCCAATATAATCTAAGTACACGTAAAAGCCAAAGCTTGGGGATGCCCCGGAAGGCATCCCCTCTTTCGTCTACTTCTATCGGTAACTTTACTTGGAGCTATATTTTTATTCACCACATGATATGTGTTTTGCTTGGAGCGTCTTTTATGATTTGAGTCTTTGCTTGTTAGTTTAACACAATCATCCTTGCTATACACACCTTTTGAGAGAGCCATACATGATTTGGAATTTGATAGAATACTCTATGTGCTTTACTTATATCTTTTTAGCTTTATAGTTTTGCTCTAGTGCTTCACTTATATCTTTTAGGGCACGGTGGTGGATTTGTTTTATAGAAACTATTGATCTCTCATGCTTCACTAAGATTATTTTGAGAGTCTTATTAGCATGGTAATTTTCTTAAAATCCTAATATGCTTGGTATGCAAGATTAATAATAAAACTTTCTTATGAGTGTGTTGAATACTAAGAAAAGTTTGATGCTTGATGATTGTTTTGAGATATGGAGGTAATAATATCAAAGTCATGCTAGTTGAGTAGTTGTGAAATTGAGAAATACTTGTGTTGAGGTTTGCAAGTCCCGTAGCATGCACACATGGTAAACGTTATGCAACAAATTTGAAACATGAGGTGTTATTTGATTGTCTTCCTTATGAGTGGCGGTCGGGGACGAGCGATGGTCTTTTCCTACCAATCTATCCCCCTAGGAGCATGCACGTAGTGCCAAGGTTTTTGATGACTTGTATATTTTTGCAATAAGTATGTGAGTTCTTTATGACTAATGTTGAGTCCATGGATTATACGCACTCTCACCCTTCCATCCTTGCTAGCCTCTTCGGTACCGTGCATTGCCCTTTCTCACATTAAGAGTTGGCGCAAACTTCGCCGGTGCATCCAAACCCCGTGATATGATACGCTCTTTCACACATAAACCTCCTTATATATTCCTCAAAACAGCCACCATACCTACCTATTATGGCATTTCCATAGCCATTCCGAGATATATTGCCATGCAACTTTCCATCATTACGTTCATCATGACACATTCATCATTGTCATATTGCTTAACATGATCATGTAGTTGACACAGGATTGGTGGCAAAGCCACCATTCATAATTCTTTCATACATGTCACTCTTGGTTCATTGCATATCCCGGTACACCGCCGGAGGCATTCACATAGAGTCATCTTTGTTCTAGTATCGAGTTGTAATCATTGAGTTGTAAATAAATAGAAGTGTGATGATCGTCATTATTAGAGCATTGTCCCAAGTGAGGAATAAAAAAAAGAGAAGGCCAAAAAAAGAGAAAGGCCATAAAAAAAGAGAAGGCCCAAAAAATGAGAGAAAAAGAGAGAAGGGACAATGTTACTATCCTTTTACCACACTTGTGCTTCAAAGTAGCACCATGATCTTCATAGTAGAGAGCCTCTCATGTTATCACTTTCATATACTAGTGGGATTTTTCATCATAAAACTTGGCTTGTATATTCCAGCAATGGGCCTCCTCAAGTGCCCTAGGTCTTCGTGAGCAAGCAAGTTGGATGCACACCCACTATTTTCTTTTGTTGAGCTTTCATACATTTATAGCTCTTGTGCATCCGTTTCATGGCAATCCCTACTCCTTGCATTAACATCAATCGGTGGGCATCTCCATAGCCCATTGATTAGCCTCATTGATGTGAGACTTTTTCCTTTTTTGTCTTCTCCACATAACCCTCCTCATTATATTCAATTCCACCCATAGTGCTATGTCCATGGCTCGCGCTCATATATTGCGTGAAAGTTTATAGGTTTGAGATTACTAAAGTATGAAACAATTGCTTGGCTTGTCATCGGGGTTGTGCATGATGATAACATTCTTTTGTGACGAAAATGAAACATGACTAAACTATATGATTTTGTAGGGATGAACTTTCTTTGGCCATGTTATTTTGAGAAGACATAGTTTCTTAGTTAGTATGCTTGAAGTATTATCATTTTTATGTCAATATGAACTTTTGTCTTGTATCTTTCAGATCTGAATATTCATACCACAATTAATAAAAATTACATTAAAATTATGCCAAGTAGCACTCCGCATCAAAAATTCTGTTTATCATTTACATACTCGAGGACGAGCAGGAATTAAGCTTGGGGATGCTTGATACGACTCCAACGTATCTATAATTTATGATTGCTCCATGCTATATTATCTACTATTTTAAACATTATTGGGCTTTATTATCCACTTTTACATTATTTTTGGGACTAACCTATTAACCGGAGGCCCAGCCCAGAATTGCTGTTTTTTTGCCTGTTTTAGGGTTTCGAAGAAATGGAATATCAAATGGAGTCCAAACGGAATGAAACCTTCGGAAACGTGATTTTCTCATCAGATAAGATCCAGGAGACTTGGACCCTCCGTCAAGAAAGCCACGAGGTGGTCACGAGGGTAGGGGGCGCCCCCCTAGGGCGCGCCCCCTGCCTCGTGGGCCCCTCGAAGCTCCACCGATGTACTTCTTCCTCCTATATATATCCACGTACGCCCAAACAATTGGGGACGGAGCCAAAAACCTAATTCCACCGCCGCAACTTTCTGTATCCACGAGATCCCATCTTGAGGCCTGTTCCGAAGCTCCGCCGGAGGGGGCATCGATCATGAAGGGCTTCTACATCATCATCCAAGCCCCTCCGATGAAGTGTGAGTAGTTTACTTCAGACCTACGGGTCCATAGCTAGTAGCTAGATGGCTTCTTCTCTCTTTTTGGATCTCAATACAATGTTCTCCCCCTCTTTTGTGGAGATCTATTCGATGTAATCTTGTTTTGCGGTGTGTTTGTTGAGACCGATGAATTGTGGGTTTATGATCAAGTCTATCTATGAATAATATTTGAATCTTCTCTGAATTCTTTTATGTATGATTGGTTATCTTTGCAAGTCTCTTCGAATTATCAGTTTGGTTTGGCCTACTAGATTGGTTGTTCTTGCCATGGGAGAAGTGCTTAGCTTTGGGTTCAATCTTGCGGCGTCCTTTCCTAGTGATAGAAGGGGCAGCAAGGCACGTATTGTATTGTTGCCATCGAGGATAACAAGATGGTGTTTTTATCATATTGCATGAAATTACCCCTCTACATCATGTCATCTTGCTTAAGGCGTTACTCTGTTTTTAACTTAATACTCTAGATGCATGCTGGATAGCGGTCGATGAGTGGAGTAATAGTAGTAGATGCAGAATCATTTCAGTCTACTTGTCTCAGACGTGATGCCTATATACATGATCATACCTAGAATACTGTCAATTGCTCAACAATAATTTGTCAATTGCTCAACAATAATTTGTTCACCCACCGTAGAATACTTATGCTCTTGAGAGAAGCCACTAGTGAAACATATGGCCCCCCTGGTCTCTTTCTCATCATATCAATCTCCATCACTTTATTATTGCTTTGATTTTACTTTGCTTTTACTTTATTTACTTTGCATGTTTATACCAAAAATACCAAAAAAATTATTTATCATCTCTATCAGATCTCACTTTTGTAAGTGACCGTGAAGGGATTGACAACCCCTAAGCGCGTTGGTTGCGTTGAGCTATTGTTTTTGTGTAGGTACGAGGGACTCGAGCGTAGCCTCCTACTGGATTGATAACTTGGTTCTCAAAAACTAAGGGAAATACTTACGCTACTTTGCTGCATCATCCCTTCCTCTTCGGGGAAATCCAACGCAGTGCTCAAGAGGTAGCACATAGTTGTTCGCCAAGCTTGCCTTCCACACCAAGGAGAGTCCCATCCGGACACGGGTACATTCTTCGGTCTTTAAATCTTCATAGCCCATCAGTCCGGCCCATAGATAACAGGTCGGACGCTCGAGGACCCCTTAATCCAGGACTCCCTCAACGGCCGCAAGGGTGCTATGCTGATCATGGAGTCTGAGAAGACCTTCATCGGAAGGCCGCCAGCTCAGACTTTTAGCTTATATTTTATTATAATTGTATGCATATGTAGGTCATGAGTGTTCTGGGCCTTGCCGCATTTGGCATTTTGAATTATCCTGAATATGTAAGACAATTATTAAGAATTATTAACAGTTGCCATTGTAACTTTGCCTCAACGGTGAGCAGAGCACACGCAGGGACACCAGAGTGGAGCGCCGTCGCGGCCGCCTCAACGACGAGAAACCACGTGGTCAACCTTCCGCCATCAATAAATTTTGACCTTGTTTTTCGTCACATTGCTGATTACAACGCAATAAGTAATTGCAAATCTATTCACACCTCTCAAACTAATATGTGTTCACACTTAGCACCGGGCTATAAAAACTACCCACTCGAAAATTACTTCAAAGTTCCTTTCCGCATCACCCACAAAACTGGTTTTCTCTGTCAAGACGTTCCGCCATGACTGGTAGGAGGAGTTTAGGGTGGACATATAACCAGGCAGCAAAGACCAAGGCCGCGAAAGCACTAGAGAGGTCCCACCGCGAAGCCACAACCGCAGCAGAGATGTCTGGGCGCGCCGCGGAGCCCTCGAACGAGCTCTCACGGGCACGCGAGGGCTCTCCCAAGCGCATTCACGGCGTCGGCCATCGTGACGAGCCGACATTCCTGAAGTCCTTCGCCGCTGACGATGACATTCTCGCTGGCGTCACTACGCAGCAGGAGCTGGTCGACGGCTTGATGAAGCTGCTCAAGATCAGCGATGCCTTGGTTGACAAGGCGACCGGCCTCGTCGAGCAACTCATGGATGACAATTTGAAGCTCCAAAGTTGGTCACTGAGAAGGAGGAGGAGGCTGCCGGATGGAAGATGCTGCATGAGCAGAGAAGTGCCTCAAAGATGACGCTAAAAGCGGTCGTCGAGGAATTGATGGGTGGCTTGAGGAAGCTCCGAATCGAGCGCGAGAAGGAGGTGGAGGAATCCGTGGCTGCTTTCAAGAAAAGTCGTGAGGAATTGAAGAAGGAGCTGGAGGATTTCGCCGCCCGACGATCCATCAATGAGTAGAGACAGTAGCGACCCAGATCGTTGTCTGCAATTTCCTTTTTCTCTTGCCCCCGTGTCTTCCGGGCTTTGCCGCATGTGGCATTTTAAATTATCCAGAATATGTAAGAGAATTATTATGTGCGCCATTGTAAATTTGTCGTCGTATTATCCATAGCCATTTTATTTCTGGTCGTATTATCCGTTGCCCTATGTGGCAGTTTAAATTAGGGCGGAATACTAGTTGAAAGCACGAACAAAGAAAATGCTGCCATGGGATCACAAGCAAACACCCTCCGTACAGGTGCTTTAATTAACCCATTAATGGATAAGTTGTGAGTGAGGCGGGCGGCGGCTGGTGCATGAAGGTCAAAGAGCTTGCTTCCCGATGAGCATGGGCGGCCTCTCTGCTCGCACATGTCCCGTCCAGCCTGCGAGGTGGACAGGATGTATGCGTCCCGTCGAGCCTGCGCGGCGGACTGCTCGCACGCGTCCCGTCGAAGCTGCATGGCGGACTTCTCGCGCTCGTCCCGTCTAATCAAACAGCTGCACGCACGCCACCGAGTATGGTTAAATTTCTACACGGTAAATATAATACAACCGTTTGCAATATTAACGTGTTAGTTTTTTCAAAAAGGACTTCATTGGCTACTAATGTGTGCGCCTCTTGCCAAACTCGACGATTTTTCTTACCATGGCATATATGTGCCATGTCATGAAACCATGCCAAGTTTCATGTTTTTGGGTGACTTTTTTATTTACTGGGATTTAAAATCATGATTCTCATTGTTTCAGGATGACGACAAGTTTGTAATTCATTCTCATTCCTTAAACGAGACTTAAACATGCACCCAATGACACATGTACGATTTCCCACCCATTTTGCTTCACTGGAGCATGTGGTTGTAGTTCAAATTTGAATTATGGACTACATTAATTGCATAGAAAACTTAGTAATTAGTAATATATATACAATGGCCAAATGAACCCTAAACAATTTCAAATTCAGCCCGACACTCCCGTTATTCTATGTTGCCTGTAGAAAACAAAGTTCAAGGCGAGAAGAGGCATCGATTATCGTTTCGCCCACAAGAGGGGCATGTTTCCCTACTGGAACCACAAGGGTTGCGACAGGCTCCGGTTTGTAAAAGGCTTGTAATATAGCTTCACCCAAATTGGACAATTATATATATCATGTAGTGACACCATACCAAGTTTCATGATTTCCTGGTGAGTTTTGGATTTACAGACATTTAAAAACCAAGATTCGCAATGTTTGTGGCCAGGCCAGGACGGCGAGACGGTTGAATTTATTCCCATTCGTTCCATGGGACCTAAACATGCACCCCAAGGAAACATGTACGTTTTTTCTAGCCATTTTGGTGCGCTGGAGCATGTATTTGTAGTTCGGATTTGAATGATGCACATTAAATGCCTAGAAAACTCAATTAATGAATAAAAAAGGTCAAACGAACCCTAAATAATTTCAAAGTTCAGACCGAATCTTTAGTTGTTCCGTGTCGCGTGTAGAAGAAAATATGAGGCTAGAAGAGGGAGTGATTATCGTTTGGCCCACAAGGGGACACGTTTCCCTATCAAAACCACAACGGTTCTTGCAACAGGCTCCGGTTTGTAAGAGGTTTGTAATAAAGCTTGGCCCAAATTGGCAATGTTTTTACCATGACATATATGTGCCATGACATGACACCTTGCCACCTTTGATGATTTTCTGGTGAGTTTAGGATTTATGGGGACTTAAAAACCGAGATTCGAAATGTTTGAGGAAGAGCAAGACACCGGTACGGTTGTTATTCATTCCCATTCCTGGCATGAGACCTAAACATGCACCCAAGGACACATGTATAATTTTTCTAGCCATTTTGGTGAACTGGAGCATGTATTTGTAGTTCAGATTTGAATTATGGACATTAAATGCCTAGGAAACTCAATTAGTGTATAAAAAGGCCGAACGAACCCTGAATAAGTTTAAATTTCAGCATAGATATCTTGTGGTTCCATGTTGCCCGTGGAATAAAATCAAGGCGAAAAGAGGCAGTGATTACGTTTTGCCCACAAGGGGAACACGTTGCCCTATCAGAACCACGAGGCTTCTTTGAGAGAAGCTCTCGTTTTTAAGAGGTTTGTAATAAAGCTTGGCCCAAATTGGACAATGTTTTTACCACGACATATATGTGCCATGACGTGACACCATGCCACCTTTGATGACTTTCTTGTGAGTTTAGGATTTATGGGGACTTAAAAACCGAGATTCGGAAATGTTTGAGTACGAGCCATGACACTAGTATGGTTGTAATTCGTTCCCATTCCTGGCATGGGACCTAAACATTCACCCAAGGACACATGTATAGTTTTTCTAGCCATTTTGGTGAACTGGAGCATGTATTTGTAGTTCAGATTTGAATTATTGACATTAAATGCCTAGGAAACTCAATTAGTGTATAAAAAGGCCAAACGAACACTGAATAAGTTTAAATTTCAACATGGATATCCTGTCATTCCATGTTGCCCGTAGAAGAAAATACAAGGTGAAAAGAGGCAGTGATTACGTTTCGCCCACAAGGGGGACACGTTTTCCTATCGGAGCCACGAGGCTCTTTGAGAGAAGCTCCGGTTTGTAAGAGGCTTGTAATAAATCTTGTGCCACAATGGACGAAAAAAATTCCTCGACATATAAGTGCGATGTCGTGACACCATGGCAGGTTTCACGATTTTCAGTTTAGTTTTGGATTTATGGGGATTTAAAAACCGAGATTCTTCTCACGAAATGTTTTCAAATAGCACATGGTACACTCACGAAAGCCAATATTCAATGAAAACTTCGTGGAAACCATATTTAGAAGTTTCATAAAAATCTGAAAAATGTGGGATGTTAAGAAGGTGATGTTTTATTGCGACACAAAATTTGAAGTTGAAAAACATTATGAGATGTGAGCTATGAAAAAGACAAATTCCGCCCTGAATAGTGATATTACTATTCGACACTATTTAACACTAATTTTGTCTTTTTCATAGCTCACAACTCTTAATGTGTTTCAACTTGAAATTTTGTGTGCCAATAAAACATCATCGTCTTAACGTCCCTCATTTTTTGAATTTTTTTGAAACTTCAAAACACCTTTTTCTCGTGGTTTCCATCGGTTTCCACTGAATGTTGGTTTCCGTATGATATCCCCCCCCCGCTGCGCGCGCGATCTGAGTCATGCGTTCTGACTGGCCAGAACCCAAACCCCACGGATCGTATGTGTGCACCATTGGATGCTCCCAGATCGAACGGCAACCCTGAGCCCTTTCGACAGCACATGCAGTACATGGGTAAGCACTGTGTGCATGCGTCGTGTAGCTCACGCTTCCTTATCTACTAGGTTTTCAGTCAAAACAGGCTACCGTTTCTCGCCACTCCTCTCATCAGTTTCCCGCCTCTTCTCCCAGATATGCATGATGTAGATGTTTGTTTAATTCTTATAGTTCATCTCATCAAAAATCAATTAGTTTTGTAAAAAAACTATTTTAAGATTCATGGAATTGTGCATTGTAAAGGTAAAAACAAATAGTGACAATCATTTAGAAAAAAAAGTTTGGGCAATTAAGATATGGAAGATTCTAGAGAACAAAGGAGAAGTGCTTGTGTTGAGAGGTTTGTGCATTATGCTTAAGCTCAACTGAGGGAGTCCTGGATTAGAGGGTGTCCGGATGGCCGGACTATACCTTCAGCCGGACTCCTGGACTATGAAGATACAAGATTGAAGACTTCGTCCCGTGTCCAGGAGGGAATTTCCTTGGCGTGGAAGGCAAGCTTGGCGATACGCATATGTGGATCTCCTACCATTGTAACCAACTTTGTGTAACCCTATCCCTCTCCGGTGTCTATATAAACCGGAGGGTTTTAGTCCGTAGGACAACATACAGAACAACAATCATACCATAGGCTAGCTTCTAGGGTTTAGCCTCTCCGATCTCGTGGTAGATCTACTCTTGTACTACCCATATCATCAATATTAATCAAGCAGGACGTAGGGTTTTACCTCCATCAAGAGGGCCCGAACCTGGGTAAAACTTCGTGTCCCTTGCCTCTTGTTACCATCCGGCCTAGACGCACAGTTTGGGACCCCCTACCCGAGATCCGCCGGTTTTGACACCGACATTGGTGCTTTCATTGAGAGTTCCTCTGTGTCGTCGCTGTTAGGCTTGATGGCTCCTACGATCATCAATAACGATGCAGTCCAGGGTGAGACCTTCCTTCCCGGACAGATCTTCGTCTTCGGCGGCTTCGCACTGCGGGCCAATTCACTTGGCCATTTGGAGCAGATCGAAAGCTATGCCCCTGGCCGTCAGGTCAGATTTGGAAGTTTAAACTACACGTCTAACATCCACGGGGACTTGATCCTCGACGGATTCGAGCCACTACCGAGCGCGCCGCACTGTCACGACGAGCATGATCTAGCTCTGCCGCCGAACAGTGCCCTGGAGGCTGCACCCTCATCGGATTCGACCCTTCATTCGGAGCCAACTGCGCCGATCGAGGATGGGTGGTTGGACGCCGCCTCGGGGGCTGCGATCCCAATGGCAATCGAGCCGAACACCAGCCCCGCACTCCGTGAGACTCGTGACTCCAAGGAGCCAGACTCCGAACCCTCCGCGCCCTTGCCGATCGAATCCGATTGGGCGCCGATCATGGAGTTTACTGCCGCGGACATCTTTCAGCACTCGCCTTTCAGCGATATTCTGAAGACACTGCAGTCTCTCTCTTTATCAGGAGAGCCCTGGCCGGACTACGGTCAACAAAGTTGGGATACGGACGATGAAGAAATTCAAAGCCCACCCACCACCCACTTTGTAGCCACTGTCGACGATTTAACCGACATGCTCGACTTCGACTCTGATGACATCGACGGTATGGACGCCGATGCAGGAGAGGATGAAGAACCAGCGCCTATTGGGCCCTGGAAAGCCACCTCGTCGTATGACATATACATGGTGGACACCCCAAAAGAAGGAGATGTCGATGGAACAGCGAAGGATGACCCCTCCAAGAAACAGCCTTAGCGCCGGAGTCAGCGGCACCGCTCAAAATCCCGCCAAAGCAAATACGGTGATTCCAGCACGGGAGATAATAATACTCTGGAGAGTGCCGAAGAAAACCCCCTCCAGCAATTCAGCACAGGAGGATGGAGAAGCCAACCCTCATGAGAGAGCGGAAGATAGAGAGGTCGAGGACAATAATTATATGCCTCCCTCCGAAGACGAGGCAAGCCTCGACGATGACGAATTCGTCGTACCAGAGGATCCCGTCGAGCAAGAGCGTTTTCAATGCAGGCTTATGGACACGGCAAGAAGCCTCAAGAAAAAACAGCAACAACTTAGAGCTGATCAAGATTTTCTAGTCGACAGATGGACTGAAGTCCTTGCGGCCGAAGAGCATAAACTTGAACGCCCCTCCAAGAGCTACCCAAAGCGCAGGTTGCTACCCCGATTAGAGGAGGAAGCACTTAAACCTACATCACCAGCACTTGATACGGCCGACCGGCCACCTCGTGGCCGCGACAGAGAGGCCTCTCGGACCTCCACTCAAGCCGCACCCCGTACCAAGGCACGGGAAAATGCGCCAGACCTGCGAGATATGTTGAAGGACAAGGCAAGGCAAACAAGATCGATCTACGGATCGCGTGGGCGCCCCATGACTCGAGACTATAACTGTCACGCCGGACACAAATCCGGTAGGGCTGAACACAGTAGACAAAGCTCCTTGGAGCTACGTCGTGATATAACCCAGTACAGAGGCACCGCACACCCACTATGCTTCACAGACGAAGTAATGGACCATCAAATCCCCGAGGGTTTCAAACCCGTAAACATCGAATCATATGATGGCACAACAGATCCTGCGGTATGGATCGAGGATTATCTCCTTCATATCCACATGGCTCGCGGCGATGATCTCCACGCCATCAAATACCTCCCACTCAAGCTTAAAGGACCAGCTCAACATTGGCTTAACAGCTTGCCAGCAGGATCAATCAGTTGTTGGGAGGACCTGGAAGCCGCATTCCTCGACAATTTCCAGGGCACTTATGTGCGACCACCAGACGCCGATGACCTAAGCCACGTAATTCAACAACCAGAGGAATCGGCCAGGCAATTTTGGACACGGTTCCTAATAAAGAAAAATCAAATAGTCGACTGTCCGGACACAGAGGCCCTAGCAGCCTTCAAGCACAATATCCGTGATGAGTGGCTTACCCGGCACCTTGGACAGGAAAAGACGAAATCTATGGCAGCACTCACGACACTCATGACCCGCTTTTGCGTAGGAGAAGACAACTGGCTTGCTCGTAGCAATAATATGACCAAGAACCCTGGTAATTCGGATACCAGGGACAATAGTGGTAGGTCGCGTCGCAACAAGCAGAGGCGCCGCATTAACGGCGACAATGCTGAGGATACGACAGTTACTGCCGGATTCAGAGGATATAAATCCGGTCAGCGGAAAAAGCCATTCAAATGAAATCCTAGGGGCCCGTCCAGTTTGGACCGAATACTCGACCACTTGTGCCAGATACACGGCACCCCCGAAAAGCCGGCCAATCACACTAACAGGGATTGTTGGGTGTTCAAGCAGGCAGGCAAGTTAAATGCCGAAAATAAAGACAAGGGGCTGCATAGTGATGACGACGAAGAGCCCCAGCCGCCGAACAACAATGGACAGAAGGGTTTCCCCCCACAAGTGCGGACGGTGAACATGATATACGCAACCCACATCCCCAATAGGGAGCGGAAGCGCATGTTAAGGGACGTATACGCGGTAGATCCAGTCGCCCCAAAGTTCAACCCATGGTCCTCCTGCCCGATCACCTTTGATCGAAGGGACCATCCCACTAGCACCCGTCATGGCGGATTCGCCGCATTGGTTCTAGACCCAATTATTGACGGATTTCATCTCATTAGAGTCCTAATGGACGGCGGCAACAGCCTGAACCTGCTTTACTAGGATACAGTGCGGAAAATGGGCAGAGATCCCTCAAGGATTAAGCCCACCAAAACGACCTTTAAAGGCGTAATACCAGGTGTAGAGGCCAACTGTACAGGCTCGGTCACACTTGAAGTGGTCCTCGGATCTCCGAATAATTTCCGAAGCGAGGAGTTAATCTTCGACATAGTCCCATTGCGCAGTGGTTATCACACACTGCTCGGGCAAACCGCATTTGCCAAGTTCAATGCGGTACCTCATTACGCATACCTTAAGCTCAAGATACCAGGCCCTCGAGGAGTAATTACGGTCAATGGAAACACCGAACGCTCCCTCCGAACGGAGGAGCACACGGCGGCCCTCGCAGCGGAAGTACAAAGCAACCTCTCCAGGCAGTTCTCCAGTCCGGCCATTAAACATCTGGACACCGTCAAGCCCGCCCGGAGTAACCTACAACAAGACCGCCTGGCACGTTCCGAGCAGGCGTAGCAATGCGGCCCCAACCCCAGCCCTCGAAAAAATGCGACACCAGTGCTTCGCGTACATAATTATGCTCTAGAAATACCATGGGTAAAGGGGAAGGGGCACCATCACGGCACAGCCGAAACACGGCTTAAACCGCACCAGGGGCTGCTGATTTTTTTTAATTTTCTCTTACTTTCAGGACTCCATTCTTCGGAAGGCCTGTTCGGTAGTTCAATTGCCACACAAATGATGCAAGAACCAGGGAAGCAGACAAGCCATGCCGTATTACGGAACTCCCAGGTGGTCTCTATCACGAGCAGTATACCTGTTTCGCATACCATTCCGCAGCCTGCCCCTGGAACGGACATGTTAAATAGACCAACCTTTTGCTTATCGCATTATTTGTATCGTTCTGCTTTGATCGCAGCCCTTTTTAATAAACAATGCATAGCTTTTGTCTATTTTTGCATTACTTTTTTTAAAAATATATGTTCCTTAATGACATGTTGCACCCGTACACTTTGGTACGGCCAAAATACGCCAGGGGCTTTAGTACCCCTCGATATGGTGTGAGAAGTCCGAACACTTTAACAAGTGCGGCACCCCGAACTTATAGCATTATAAACATCGGCTCTGAATCATGTCTTGGGTCAATAGTTGGGTTTGCCCGGCTCCTATGTTTTGGTGCCTTACGTTCCGCTATGTCGGCGAAGGTAGCACTAGGAGAACTACTGCGATTGTGCCCTAGTTGAGCTGGGTCGAGCACCTTAGTAGAGAAAGCTAAAACTGACTATCATGATGAAGCGAGAGCTAGTCGCTGTTCGAGAGGTTTTTAGAGTCCCTAAAGACTTATGCCGCTTCGAGCGAGGAGTCGGCTCTGTCCGGCCAAGGCGTGGATAGCGCCCCGAACTCGGTCTTCCGAATACCAGGGTCTTCGCCGCAATTTAAAATTATAGAATTCTATGGCTAAGTGAGAGTGTTCACGCATTATAGTCCGATTGCCTTGTTCGCTATGCTGAGCGCCTCCCTCGAATGACCCAAACATGGGAAAAAGAGCGCTCAGGTTTACCCCCGAACACCCCAGCACTAGCGGCACGGGGGCAGAAGCCGACGACTCGCCATCTCTCAGAATTGATAAACAACCGCATAGAAGGTAATATTTTAAATTCCAACAGCATAGCTTAGCGCATATGAACAAGTTTTCAGCGCACAGGACAAAACGAGCAAGTTTTACTCAAAAATTACATACTTGGAACATTCATCCGCCATAAGGCGGGCACCCTTCAGAACATCCTTATAATAATTCTCGGGCTTGTGATGCTCTTTCCCCGGCAGTGGCCCGTCCTTCACAAGCTTCTCAGCATCCAGCTTGCCCCAGTGCACCTTAGCACGAGTAAGGGCCCTATGGGCACCTTCAATGCAGACGGAGCGCTTGATGACTTCGAGCCTTGGTCAGGCCCCCACCAGCCGTCGCACCAGCCCGAAATAACTCCCAGGCAGAGCCTCTCCAGGCCACAGCCGAACTATAGGCCCTTCATGGCCTATTCGGCCGCCTTGTGGAGCTCGACCAGTTGCTTCAGCTGGTCGCTCAGGGGCACGGGGTGTCCGGCCTCAGCATATTGAGACCAGAATACCTTCTCTGTCGAGCTGCCCTCCTCGGCTCGGTAGAATGCGGCGGCATCGGACACGCTACGGGGAAGATCTGCGAATACTTCTGGAGAGCTCCGGATTCGGGTAAGTAACAAGTAACTCACGTTTATGTGTTTGCTTTGCATAAAGAATGCCTTACCCGCCGCTATCATTTTCACCGCATCCAACCCCTGGAGGGTCTTCTGGGATTCGGCCTTGGCAGACTTGGCATTTTCAATAGCCACCGCGAGCTCGGACGCTCGCGTCTTTGATTCAAGCTCCAAACTCTCATGTTTTTTTCATGAGAGCCTGGAGCTCTTGCCGCACCTTGCCAACCTGGGCCTCATACTTCTCCCGCTCGGTGCGCTCCATGGCCGCCGTCTTCTCGGCCTCGAACAACGCTTGCTTAAGGGTCGCCACCTCAGACGTGGCCCCTACAATAGCCACGATAATCCTGTCATTTTTTGCAATTGCACTTTTTTATATATATTTAAACAAGGTATTTCTTACCTTCCTTGTCCTCGAGCTGCTTCTTGGCATGCCCGAGCTCTTGCTCTGACTGCTCGAGGTTCTGCTTTAGCGTGTCCACTTCCGCAGTTAGTGCGGTGGACGCCAGCAGAGAAGCCTGCATACGCATATTGACTCCTTTTTGTTAGACTCCTGCGAATTATATTTGATCCTCTATTCGGCTTTTCTTCCCGAACACCAAATAGAGCATCAGGGGCTACTGTCTATGCAGTAATATTATTTACACATTCTTTACTTACCTCAAAGCCTGTTAAAAGGCTAGCACAAGCTTCAGTCAGTCTGCTCTTGGCGGACTGAACCTTCTGGACCACCACACTCATAATGGTGCGGTGCTCCTCGTCGATGGAGGCGCCTTTGAGCACCTCCAACAGATTGTCCGGCGCCTCTGGTTGGACGGGGGTCACCGGCACGGTGGGCTTGCTCCTCTTGGAAGTAGGTCGCCCGCCGGACTCTGAAACCTTTGAAGGTTCCGGAGCGGCGTCCGGCCTAGAGACGGACTTGGAATCCTGGGGGGTTTTATCCCCTTTACTCCTGGAGTCCGGGAGGTCGCCTTGCGGCGCCTCCAGGACCACCTCCTCCAGGCTTGGAACCTATTGGGACAACACTTCGGCGTCGTCCGTAGGACGGGGGGAGGTCGCCATCGGAAGCGAATTCACATCCGACGAGTCAAGTGAACCGCTCGACGACGCATCGAGCTGGTCTTTGGGTGGGCTGCATAATCATATTCGACATAAGGGAAAGCTGTGAAATAAAGGAATACTATGAATTACTCTGTTATCCGGATACTTACGATTTCGCCAGGGGCTTGGCCCTGAGCGGCCACTCCTCTCCGCCGTCATCGACGTTGGTGGAGTAGTCCGGAGGAAGGGTTTTCCCCTTCTTGGACCCTTCGGCTTCCCCAGTGAGGGCGGCCTTCCTTTTCTTCTCTCCCCCCGCTGGAGGGGGAGAGGTCTCTTCTTCCTCCTCCTCGTCTTCATGGGAGGAATGCGCCTTGGAGCCGTCGGGTGATGAACCCACACCTCCTGGCACTGGGCACTTTTTCGAGTCCCTGTGGCCTTCTTCTCCGGCACCACATAGGGTGCCGGAACCAGCAGCTTCGCCAAGCGGGCATCGGCTGGGTCTTCGGGCAAAAGAGCCGGACAGTCGATCTGTCCAGACTTCGCCTGCCAATCCTGTCAAAGGTAAGGGAGCTTAGATCCCTCATAGAGTTAAACTATGAAAAACTAATACCCTGTAAAAGGTACAAACAACTTACCGCGCTGGCGTGACGCTGCGCGCTAAATCCACGATCCTCAATAGCGGATGCGGGAGCCTCAGCGCCCTTGAAAAGCACCTTCCAGGCATCTTCGTACGTCGTGTCGAAGAGCCTACTCAGAGTTCGGTGCTACGCCGGGTTGAACTCCCAAAGATTGAAGGCCCGTTGTTGACACAGGAGGATCCGGCGGATGAGCATAACCTTGATTACGTTGACAAGCTTGAGCTGCTTGTCCACCAGGGTTTGGATGCATGTTTGCAGTCCAGTCACCTCTCCTTTGCCGCCCCACGACAGGCCCGTCTCTTTCCAGGACGTGAGCCGTGTTGGGGGTCCGGACCGGAACTCGGGGGCCGCGACCCACTCAGGGTCGCGTGGCTCGGTGATGTAAAACCACCCCGATTGCCACCCCTTCAGGGTCTCCACAAAGGATCCCTCAAGCCATAAGACGTTGGGCATCTTGCCCACCATGGCACCTTCGCACTCCGCCTGGTTTCCGCGCACCACCTTCGGCTTGCCATTGAAAGTCTTGAGCCATAGGCCCAAATGGGGGCGGATGCTGTTGGGGAACGTAGTAATTTCAAAAATTTCCTACGCACACGCAAGATAATGGTGATGCATAGCAAGGAGAGGGGAGAGTGTTGTCTATGTACCCTCGTAGACCGGAAGAGGAAGCGTTATGACAACACGGTTGATGTAGTGGTACGTCTTCATGGCCCGACTGATCAAGCACCGAAACTACGGCACCTCCGAGTTCTAGCACACGTTCAGCTCGATGACGATCCCCGGACTCCGATCCAGCAAAGTGTCGGGGAAGAGTTCCGTCAGCATGACGGCGTGGTGACGGTCTTGATATTCTACTGTCGCAGGGCTTCGCCTAAGCACCGCTACAATATTATCGAGGAGTATGGTGGAGGGGGGCACTTCACACGGCTAAGAAAACAATCACGAGGATCAACTTGTGTGTCTATGCGGTGCCCCCTGCCCCCGTATATAAAGGAGTGGAGGAGGGGAGGGCCGTCCCTCTCTATGGCGCGCCCTAGGGGAGTCCTACTCCCACCGGGAGTAGGATTCCCCCTTTCCTAGTCCAACTAGGAGTCCTTCCATGTAGTAGGAGTAGGAGACAACGAAGGGGAAGAGGGAAGAGAAGGAAGGAGGGGGCACAGCCCCTCCCCCTAGTCCAATTTGGAGTAGGCCTTGGGGGGGGGCGGCCTGCCTCTCCCTCTCCCCTAAAGCCCAATAAGGCCCATATACTTCTTCTCCCGTATTCCCCTAACTCCCCGGTACTCCGAAAAATACCCGAACCACTCGGAACCTTTCCGATGTCCGAATATAGTCGTCCAATATATCGATCTTTACATCTCGACCATTTTGAGACTCCTCGTCATGTCCGCGATCTCATCTGGGACTCCGAACTCATTCGGTACATTAAAACTCATAAACTCATAATATAGCTGTCATCGAAACCTTAAGCGTGCGGACCCTACGGGTTCGAGAACAAGGTAGACATGACCGAGACACGTCTCCGGTCAATAACCAATAGCGGAACCTGGATGCTCATATTGGCTCCCACATATTCTATGAAGATCTTTATCGGTCAGACCGCATAACAACATACGTTGTTCCCTTTGTCATCGGTATGTTACTTACCCGAGATTCGATTCTCGGTATCTCAATACCTAGTTCGATCTCGTTACCGGCAAGTCTCTTTACTCGTTCCGTAATACATCATCTCACAACTAACTCATTAGTTACAATGCTTGCAAGCCTTATGTGATGTGCATTACGGAGAGGGCCCAGAGATACCTCTCCGACAATCGGAGTGACAAATGCTAATCTCGAAATATGCCAACCCAACATGTACCTTTGGAGACACCTGTAGAGCTCCTTTATAATCACCCAGTTATGTTGTGATGTTTGGTAGCACACAAAGTGTTCCTCCGGTAAACGGGAGTTGCATAATCTCATAGTCATAGGGACATGTATAAGTCATGAAGAAAGCAATAACAACATACTAAACGATCGAGTGCTAAGCTAACGGAATGGGTCAAGTCAATCACATCATTCTCCTAATGATGTGATCCCGTTAATCAAATAACAACTCTTTTGTTTATGGTTAGGAAACATAACCATCTTCGATTAACGAGCTAGTCAAGTAGAGGCATACTAGTGACACTCTGTTTGTCTATGTATTCACACATGTATTATGTTTCCGGTTAATACAATTCTAGCATGAATAATAAACATTTATCATGATATAAGGAAATAAATAATAACTTTATTATTGCCTCTAGGGCATATTTCCTTCAGTCTCCCACTTGCACTAGAGTCAATAATCTATTTCACATCGCCATGTGATTCAACACTAAGAGTTCACATCACCATGTGATTAACACCCATAGTTCACATCGTCATGTGACCTATACCCAAAGGGTTTACTAGAGTCAGTAATCTAGTTCACATCATTTATGTGATTAACACCCAATGTGTACTAAGGTGTGATCATGTTTTGCTTGTGAGATACTTTTAGTCAACGGGCCTGTCACGTACAGATCCGTAAGTATTTTGCGAATTCTATGTCTACAATGCTCTGCACGGAGCTACTCTAGCTAATTGCTCCCACTTTCAATATGTATCTAGATCGAGACTTAGAGTCATCCAGATCTGTGTCAAAACTTGCATCGACGTAACTTTTTACGATGAACCTTTTGTCACCTCCATAATCGAGAAATATTTCCTTATTCCACTAAGGATAATTTTGACCAATGTCTAGTGATCTACTCTTAGATCACTATTGTACTCCCTTGCTTAACACAGTGTAGGGTATACAATAGATCTGGTACACAGCATGGCATACTTTATAGAACCTATGGCTGAGGCATAGGGAATGACTTTCATTCTCTTTCTATCTTCTGTCATGGTCGGGCTTTGAGTCTTACTCAATTTCACACCTTGTAACACAGCAAGAACTCTTTTTGACTGTTCCATTTTGAACTACTTCAAAATCTTGTCAAGGTATGTACTCATTGAAAAAACTTATCAAGCGTCTTGATCTATCTCTATAGATCTTGATGCTCAATATGTAAGCAGCTTCACCGAGGTCTTTCTTTGAAAAACTCCTCTCAAACACTTCTTTATGCTTTACAGAATAATTCTACATTATTTCCGATCAACAATATGTCACTCACATATACTTATCAGAAATGTTGTAGTGCTCCCACTCACTTTCTTGTAAATACAGGCTTCACCGTAAGTCTGTATAAAACTATATGCTTTGATCAACTTATCAAAGCGTATATTCCAACTCTAAGATGCTTGCACCAGTCCATAGATGGATCATTGGAGCTTGCATATTTTGTTAACACCTTTAGGATTGACAAAACCTTCTGGTTGCATCATATACAACTCTTCTTTAAGAAATCCATTAAGGATTGCAGCTTTGTTATCCATTTGCCAGATTTCATAAAATGCGGCAATTGCTAACATGATTCGGACAGACTTTAAGCATCGATATGAGTGAGAAAATCTCATCGTAGTCAACACCTTGAACTTTGTCAAAAACCTTTTTCGACAAGTCTAGCTTTGTAGATAGTAACACTACTATCAGCGTCCGTCTTCCACTTGAAGATCCATTTAATCTCAATGGCTCGCCGATCAATGGGCAAGTCAATCAAAGTCCACACTTTGTTCTCATACATGGATCTCATCTCAGATTTCATGGCCTCAAGCCATTTCGCGGAATCTGGGCTCATCATCGCTTCCTCATAGTTCGTAGGCTCGTCATGGTCAAGTAACATGCCCTCCAGAACTGGATTACCGTACCACTTCGGTGCGGATCTCACTCTGGTTTACCTACGAGGTTCGGTAGTAACTTGATCCAAAGTTACATGATCATCATCATTAGCTTCCTCACTAATCGGTCTAGTAGTCACAGGAGCAGATTTCTGTGATGAACTACTTTCCAATAAGGGAGCAGGTACAATTACCTTATCAAGTTTTCTACTTTCCTCCCACTCACTTCTTTCGAGAGAAACTCCTTCTCTGGAAAGGATCCATTCTCAGCAACGAATTTACCTTCGGATCTGTGATAGAAGGTGTACCCAACAAATTCGTTTGGGTATCCTATGAAGACATATTTCTCCGATTTGGGTTTGAGCTTATCAGGATGAAACTTTTTCATATAAGCATCACAATCCCAAATTTTAAGAAACGACAACTTTGGTTTCTTGCCAAACCACAGTTCAGATTGTGTCGTCTCAACGGACTTAGATGGTGCCCTTTTAAACGTGAATGCAGCTGTCTTTAATGCATAACCCCAAAACGATAGTGGTAGATCGGTAAGAGACATCATAGATCGCACCGTATCTAATAAAGTACGGTTATGATGTTCAGGCACACCATTATGCTGTGGTGTTCCAGGTGGCGTGAGTAGTGAAACTATTTCACATTGTTTTAACTAAAGGCCAAACTCGTAACTCAAATATTTTACCTCTGCGATCATATCGTAGAAACTTTTATTTTCTTGTTACGATGATTCTCCACTTCACTCTGAAATTCTTTGAACTTTTCAAATATTTCAGACTTGTGTTTCATTAAGTAGATATACCCATATCTGCTCAAATCATCTGTGAAGGTCAGAAAATAATAATACCCGCCGCGAGCCTTAACACTCATCGGATCTCATACATCAGTATGTATTATTTCCAATAAGTCAGTTGCTCGCTCCATTGTTCCAGAGAACGGCGTTTTAGTCATCTTGCCCATGAGGCATGGTTCGCAATCATCAACTGATTCATAATCAAGTGATTCCAAAAACCCATCAGCATGGAGTTTCTTCATGCGCTTTACACCAATATGACCTAAACGGCAGTGCCACAAATAAGTTGCACTATCATTATTAACTTTGCATCTTTTGGTTTCAATATTATGATTATGTGTATCACTATGATCGAGATCCAACGAACTATTTTCAATGGGTGTGTAACCATATAAGGTTTTATTCATGTAAACAGAACAACAATTTATTCTCTTACTTAAATGAATAACCGTATTACAATAAACATGATCAAATCATATTCATGCTCAACGCAAACACCAAATAACACTTATTTAGGTTCAACACTAATCCCGAAAGTATAGGGAGTGTGTGATGATGATCATATCAATCTTGGAACTACTTCCAACACATATCGTCACCTCACCCTTAACTAGTCTTTGTTCATTCTGCAACTCCCGATTCAAGTTACTAATCATAGTAACTGAACTAGTATCAAACACTGAAGGGTTGCTATAAAGACTAGTAAAGTACACATCAATAACATGTATATCAAATATACTTATGTTCATTTTGCCATCCTTCTTATCCGCCAAATACTTGGGGCAGTTCCACTTCCAGTGACTAGTTCCTTTGTAGTAGAAGCACTTAGTCTCAGGCTTAGGATCAGACTTGGGCTTCTTCACTTGAGTAGCAACTTGCTTGCCGTTCTTCTTGAAGTTCCCCTTCTTCCCTTTGCCCTTTTCTTGAAACTAGTGATCTTGTCAACCATCAACACTTGATGCTCTTTCTTGATTTCTACCTTCATCGATTTCATCATCATGAAAAGCTCAGGAGTCGTTTTCGTCATCCCTTGCATACTATAGTTCATCACGAAGTTCTACTAACTTGGTGATGGTGACTAGAGATTTCTGTCAATCACTATCTTATCTGGAAGATTAGCTCCCACTTGATTCAAGCGATTGTAGTACCCAGACAATCTGAGCACATGCTCACTAGTTGAGCGATTCTCCTCCATCTTTTAGCTATAGAACTTGTTGGAGACTTCATATCTCTCAACTCGGGTATTTGCTTGAAATATAAACTTCAACTCCTGGAACATCTCATATGGTCCATGACGTTCAAAACTTCTTTGAAGTCCCGATTCTAAGCCGTTAAGCATGTTGCACTAAACTATCAAGTAGTCATCATATTGAGCTAGCCAAACGTTCATAACGTCTGCATCTGCTCCTGCAATAGGTCCGTCACCTAGCGGTGCATCAAGACATAATTCTTCTGTGCAGCAATGAGGATAAACCTCAGATCACGGATCCAATCCGCATCATTGCTACTAACATCTTTCAACACAATTTTCTCTAGGAACATATCAAAATAAACACATGAAAGCCACAACGCGAGCTATTGATCTACAACATAGATATGCTAATACTACCAGGACTAAGTTCATGATAAATTAAAGTTCAATTAATCACATTACTTAAGAACTCCCACTTAGATAGACATCCCTCTAATCCTCTAAGTGATCACGTGATCCAAATCAACTAAACCATGTCCGATCATCACGTGAGATGGAGTAGTTTTCAATGGTGAACATCACTATGTTGATCATATCTACTATATGATTCACGCTCGACCTTTTCGGTCTCCGTGTTCCGAGGCCATATCTGTATATGCTTGGCTTGTCAAGTATAACCTGAGTATTTCGCGTGCGCAACTGTTTTGCACCCGTTGTAGTTGAACATAGAGCCTATCACACTCGATCATCACGTGGTGTCTCAGCACGAAGAACTTTCGCAACGGTGCATACTCAGGGAGAACACTTCTTGATAATTAGTGAGAGATCATCTTATAATGCTACTGTCAATCAAATCAAGATAAGATGCATAAAAGAAAACATCACATGAAATCAATATAAGTGATATGATATGGCCATCATCTTCTTGTGCTTGTGATCTCCATCTTCGAAGCACCGTCGTGATCACCATCGTCACCGACGCGACACCTTGATCACCATCGTAGCATCGTTGTTGTCTCGCCAATCTTATGCTTCCATGAGTATCGCTACCGTTTAGTGATAAAGTAAAGCATTATAGCGCAGTTGCATTGCATACAATAAAGCGACAACCATATGGGTCCTACCAGTTGCCGATAACTCGGTTACAAAACATGATCATCTCATACAATAAAATTTAGCATCATGTCTTGACCATATCACATCACAACATGCCCTGCAAAAACAAGTTAGACGTCCTCTACTTTGTTGTTGCAAGTTTTACGTGGCTGCTACGGGCTTAAGCAAGAACCAATCTTACCTACGCATCAAAACCACAACGATAGTTTGTCAAGTTGGTGCTGTTTTAACCTTCGCAAGGACCGGGTGTAGCCACACTCCGTTCAACTAAAGTTGGAGAAACTGACACCCGCTAGCCACCTTTGTGCAAAGCACGTCGGGAGAACCGGTCTCACGTAAGCGTACGTGTAATGTCGGTCCGAGCCGCTTCGTCCAACAATACCGCCGAACCAAAGTATGACATGCTGGTAAGCAGTATGACTTATATCGCCCACAACTCACTTGTGTTCTACTCGTGCATATAACATCAACACATAAAACCTAGGCTCCGATACCACTGCTGGGGAACGTAGTAATTTTAAAAAATTTATATGCACACGCAAGATCATGGTGATGCATAGCAACGAGAGGGGAGAGTGTTGTCTACGTACCCTCGTAGACCGGAAGCGGAAGCGTTATGACAACACGGTTGATGTAGTCGTACGTCTTCACGGCCCAACTGATCAAGCACCGAAACTACGACACCTCCGAGTTCTAGCACACCTTCAGCTCGATGACGATCCCCGGACTCCGATCCAGCAAAGTGTCGGGGAAGAGTTCCGTCAGCACGACGGCGTGGTGACGGTCTTGATATTCTACCGTCGTAGGGCTTCGCCTAAGCACCGCTACAATATTATCGAAGAGTATGGTGGAGGGGGGCACTTCACACGGCTAAGAAAACGATCATGAGGATCAACTTGTGTGTCTACGGGGTGCCCCCTGCCCCCGTATATAAAGGAGTGGAGGAGGGGAGGGCCGGCCCTCTCTATGGCGCGCCCTAGGGGAGTCCTACTCCCACAGGGAGTAGGATTCCCCCTTTCCTAGTCCAACTAGGAGTCCTTCCATGTAGTAGGAGTAGGAGACAAGGAAGGGGAAGAGGGAAGAGAAGGAAGGAGAGGGCGCAGCCCCTGCCCCTAGTCCAATTCGGACTAGGCCTAGGGGGGGGGGCGGCCTGCCTCTCCCTCTCCCCTAAAGCCCAATAAGGCCCATATACTTCTTCTCCCGTATTCCCGTAACTCCCCGGTACTCCGAAAAATACCCGAACCACTCGGAACCTTTCCGATGTCCGAATATAGTCGTCCAATATATCGATCTTTACGTCTCGACCATTTCGAGACTCCTCGTCATGTCCCCGATCTCATCTGGGACTCCGAACTCCTTCGGTACATCAAAACTCATAAACTCATAATATAACTATCATCGAAACCTTAAGCGTGCGGACCCTATGGGTTCGAGAACAATGTAGACATGACCGAGACACGTCTCCGGTCAATAACCAATAGCGGAACCTGGATGCTCATATTGGCTCCCACATATTCTACGAAGATCTTTATCGGTCAGACCGCATAACAACATACGTTGTTCCCTTTGTCATCGGTATGTTACTTACCCGAGATTCGATCGTCGGTATCTCAATACCTAGTTCAATCTCGTTACCGGAAAGTCTCTTTACTCGTTCCGTAATACATCATCTCACAACTAACTCATTAGTTGCAATGCTTGCAAGGCTTATGTGATGTGCATTACCGAGAGGGCCCAGAGATACCTCTCCGACAATCGGAGTGACAAATCCTAATATCGAAATACGCCAACCCAACATGTACCTTTAGAGACACCTGTAGAGCTCCTTTATAATCACCCAGTTACGTTGTGACGTTTGGTAGCACACAAAGTGTTCCTCCGGTAAACGGGTTGCATAATCTCATAGTCATCAGAACATGTATAAGTCACGAAGAAAGCAATAGCAACATACTAAACGATCGAGTGCTAAGCTAACGGAATGGGTCAAGTCAATCACATCATTCTCCTAATGATGTGATCCCGTTAATCAAATAACAACTCTTTTGTTTATGGTTAGGAAATATAACCATCTTCGATTAACGAGCTAGTCAAGTAGAGGCATACTAGTGACACTCTGTTTGTCTATGTATTCACACATGTATTATGTTTCCGTGTAATACAATTCTAGCATGAATAATAAACATTTATCATGATATAAGGAAATAAATAATAACTTTATTATTGCCTCTAGGGCATATTTCCATCAGAGGCGGAGGAAAGCCTCGCACACGATGATAAATGCCGAGATGTTGAGGATGAAGTTTGGGGCCAGATCATGGAAATCCAGGCCGTAGTAGAACATGAGTCCCCGGACGAATGGGTGGATAGGAAAGCCCAGTCCGCGGAGGAAGTGGGGAAGGAACACTACCCTCTCATGGGGCCTTGGGGTGGGGAGGAGCTGCCCCTCTTTGGGAAGCCGGTACGCGATGTTGTTAGACAAGTATCCGGCCTTCCTCAATTTTTTGATGTGTCCCTCCGTGACGGAGGAGACCATCCACTTGCCTCCCGTTCCGGACATGGCTGGAGAAGGTTGAGGTGGGGAGTGCGGACTTGGGCACTGGAGCTCGAGTGCGCAAAAATGGATAGGCAAAGGAGGAAGAAGGTGTAGGTGAAAAGGTGGATCCTTATCCCCTTATATGGGTGGACGCAACTACGTGTCCCCACCAGCCTGGTAAAACTCGCTTATCTCCGAGCGCCGTAATCAATGGCGCAGTTGGGTTACCCACACCCGTATTGATGAGAATCCCGGAATAAGGGGACATGATCTCTGCTTCGACGAGACGTGCCAAGGAAACCGCCTCGCATGACACGCTGAGGTGGGACAATAAAACGATTCGAATAAAGGATTGGCCGTGGTGCGATGTCACACTACGTAATACGTCAGTAGATTAGATTTGTTTAAATATTATTCTCTCTATGGCAATATGTGGAAACTTATTTTGCAGAGACGGACACTATCTTTGTGTTCAAAATCTTCTATGAAGTACTTGGAGGTGGAATCCGCCTTGCAATGCTGAAGACAATCTGCGCGCCGGACTCGTCGTCATTGAAGCTTGGTTCAGGGGCTACTGAGGGAGTCCTGGATTAGGGGGTGTCCAGATGGCCGAACTATACCTTCAGCCGGACTCCTGGACTATGAAGATACAAGATTGAAGACTTCGTCCCGTGTCCAGGAGGTTTGTGTAAGCCTAGCCCTTGTGTCCAGGATAGGTGTATGTCCTACCATTGTAACCGACTTTGTGTAAGCCTAGCCCTCTCCGGTGTCTATATAAACCGGAGGGTTTTAGTCCGTAGGATAACATACAGAACAACAATCATACCATAGGCTATCTTCTAGGGTTTAGCCTCTCTGATCTCGTGGTAGATCTACTTTTGTACTACCCATATCATCAATATTAATCAAGCAGGACGTAGGGTTTTACCTCCATCAAGAGGGCCCGAACCTGGGTAAAACTTCGTGTCCCTTGCCTCCTGTTACCATTCGGCCTAGACGCACAGTTCGGGACCCGCTACCCGAGATCCGCCGGTTTTGACACCGACATCAACCATGGAGTCTTCTAGATTGTACATGTGGCAGAATCTGGTGGAATGCAGATGATATCCAACGGCCAGTAGTGCTCGGATTTGCCATCTCTGTACCGTCGTATTGGCTTCATCCAATGAGCAACGTTCATAGTTATTCGCTCACTATATATGTGTATATAAGTATAGATGTATAGATATATATAGATGTGTCCCGTGCTAGACAAAATAAAGTTTGAGCTCGAAGTTGGGAAACTGACATCATAGGTATTGAACCAGGCTTGGAGTCGGGTATGGTTTTTAGTTTGTAATGTACTTGGCATGGCCCACCGAAGTTGTGCATTTGGGATTTAAACACATCATACACCATCGTACCCATACATATTTTCGGGCCGCATGTAGTGTATACGGGGTCTTCTGATCGACCATGTCTCCCTTGTGCGGTTTTTTGTGATGGCACAGATATATGTGGGCTCCCCAAATGTATATATATATCATCCCTTTGACCGATAATGAGGGGTATGTGTTTTCCATGAATGGATTCCTCCTAGTTCATGTTAGGGCTGGTCACCGTCAAATGTCGGTCAACCAAAACTCGAGCTCATGCATTGTCAGGATTCCCTCCTAGATGCTCGGATTGCTGGGTTTGACCTACATCAAACCCTACATACGTATCTCGTCCTTAACTACCTTGCCTTCATGGTTGTTGTCTGTATCGAGCAGTAGGCACTGTCGGTGTCAAGACCGGCAGATCTCGGGTAGGGGGTCCTGAACTGTGCATCTAGGATCGATGGTAACAGGAGACAGGGGACACAATGTTTTACCCAGGTTCGGGCCCTCTCTATGGAGGTAATACCCTACATCCTGCTTGATTGATCTTGATGGATATGAGTATTACAAGAGTTAATCTACCACGAGATCCTAATGGCTAAACCCTAGAGGTCTAGCTTGTATGGCTATGATTATCAGGATTCGGCCTATCTACAGACCTAGCCCTCCGGTTTATATAGACACGGGAGGGATCTAGGGTTACACAAGGTCGGTTACAAAGAAAGGAATCTTTATAGTTGGTCGCCAAGCTTGCCCTCCACGCCAAGGAGAGTCCTATCCGGACACAGGTGGAGTCTTCGGTCTTCGTATCTTTACGGCCCATCAGTCTAGCCCACATCAATAGACCGAACACCCGAGGACCCCTTAGTCCAGGACTCCCTCAGTAGCCCGTGAACCAGGCTTCAATGACAATGTGTCCGGTGTGCAGATTGTCTTCGGCATTGCAAGGCGGGTTCTACTTTCTGAATACCCCAAGATAGTATTCAGATGAAATGAAGGTGTCCAGATCTGCAAAATAAGTACCACACACAACCGCAAGGAATATAGTATTTCACGAGTCCCATCAGCTGACAACTTTTTCAAGATGACATCACATCTATCCGGTCACTATATCGAACCGTTTTTGTCCGCTGTTCCATGTTTTGAGACATGGTTTCCATTGGCACGTCTTGTCAAAGAAGAGATCGTGTCCCCTTATTGTGGGATTTTCATCAATGCGGGTGTGGGTAACAATCATGCCGTTTACACAACCCTTGGGAATAGGCGAGTTTTAAGGTGAGTGGGGAAGCATTCGATATTCACTGCCTTTATAAGGGGATAAGGATTCCCCCTTCTTCTCCCACGCCTTCTCTCTTCCTCTGCCCTTCCACTCTTGAGCTCCAGCGCCCAAGTTCTCATCTTCTTCCCACTCAAGCTAGCACTCAGCCATGTCCGGATCCAGAGGCCAAGGCAAGTGGATGGTCTCATCCATCAAGGAGAAGGACATTACTGAGCTTCGGGCGGCCGGGTACTTGGCGAAGAAAATCGCTCACCATCTTCTAGCCCAGGGGCAAGTCATCCCCACGCCGAAGCCCAACGAGAGGGTGGTATTCATCCCTTATTTGCTCCGCGGGCTAGGGTTTCCACTCCACCATTTCGTCCGCGGGATGATGTACTATTACGGGATAGACTTCCATGATCTATCCTCGAACTCCTTCCTCAACATCTCGGTGTTCATCATCGTGCGTGAGGCCTTCATCCGCATCCAACCCCACTTCGGGCTGTGGCTCAAGGTCTTCAACATGAAGCCGAAGGTGGTGGATGGCCAGCATGCAGAGTGCAGAGGAGCCATGGTGAGTAAGCTGACCAATGTCTCCTGGCTGAAAGGCACTTTCATGGAGACTGTCAAGGAATGGCAGAAACAATGGTTCTACATCACATAACCCTGCGGCACAAACTGGGCCGCAACTGCCGAATTTAACTCCGGCGCTCCCAGGCGACTCACCTCCTGGGTCGAGAAGAGCCCAAACTGGTGTTCACCAGATGAGTTGATAGCACTGCAGACGCGCATTCAAAGCATGGTGGACAAGGACGTCAAGCGAGTCGACGTAATCCAAGTGATGCTGGTTCACCGGATCCTTCCCTACTAAAGCCGAAAACGCCCCTTTGGCAGTTCAATCCGAAGAGGCACCAAACCCTGGAGAGGCTCTTTGAAACAACTCATGAAGATGCCTAGAAGTTGCTCTTCAAGGGCAACAAGATACCGCTGATAACCCACAAGTATAGGGGATCGCAACAGTTTTCGAGGGTAGAGTATTCAACCCAAATTTATTGATTCGACACATGGGGAGCCAAAGAATATTCTCAAGTATTAGCCGCTGAGTTGTCAATTGAACCACACGTGGAAACTTAATATCTGCACAAAGTATTTAGTAGAAAAGTAATATGATATTAATTGTGACGGTAGCAAAAGTAATATTTTTAGTTTTATAGTGATTGTAACATTAGCAGCGGAAAAGTAAATAAGCGAACAATATATGAAAATCTCGTAGGCAATGGATCGGTGATGGAGAATTATGTCGGATGCGATTATTCATGCAACAGTTATAACATAGGGTGACACAGAACTAGCTCCAATTCATCAATGTAATGTAGGCATGTATTCCGAATATAGTCATACGTGCTTATGGAAAAGAACTTGCATGACATCTTTGTCCTACCCTCCCGTGGCAGTGGGGTCCTATTGGAAACTAAGGGATATTAAGGCCTCCTTTTAATAGAGTATCAGACCAAATCATTAACACATAGCGAATACAAGGACTCCTCAAACTACGGTGATCATCGGTAAGTATCCCGATTATTGTCACTTTGGGGTTAACAGATCATAACACATAATAGGTGACTATAGACTTGCAAGATAGGATCAAGAACTCACATATATTCATGAAAACATAATAGGTTCAGATCTGAAATCATGGCACTCGGGCCCTAGTGACAAGCATTAAGCATAGCAACATCAATCTCAGAACATAGTGGATACTAGGGATCAAACCCTAACAAAACTAACTCGATTACATGATAAATCTCATCCAACCCATCATCGTCCAGGAAGCCTACGATGGAATTACTCACGCACGGCGGTGAGCATCATGGAATTGGTGATGGAGGAAGGTTGATGATGACGATGGCGACGGATTCCCCTCTCCGGAGCCCCGAACAGACTCCAGATCAGCCCTCCCGAGAGAGATTAGGGCTTGGCGGCGGCTCCGTATTGTAAAATGCGATGAATACTTCTCTCTAATTTTTTTTCTCCCCGAACACGAATATATGGAGTTGGAGTTAAGGTCGGTGGAGCTTCAGGGGGCCCACGAGGCAGGGGGCGCGCCTAGAGGGGGTAGGCGCGCCCCCACCCTCATGGACAGGGTGTGGGCCCCCTAACATGGATTCTTCTTCCAGTATTTTTTATATATTCCAAAAATAATCTCCGTTGATTTTGAGGTCATTCCGAGAACTTTTATTTCTGCACAAAAATAACACCATGACAATTCTGCTGAAAACAACGTTAGTCCGGGTTAGTTCCATTCAAATCATGCAAGTTAGAGTCCAAAACAAGGGCAAAAGTGTTTGGAAAAGTAGATACGACGGAGACGTATCAACTCCCCCAAGCTTAAACCTTTGCTTGTCCTCAAGCAATTCAATTGATAAACTGAAAGTGATAAAGAAAAAGTTTTACAAACTCTGTTTGCTCTTGTTGTTGTAAATATGTAAAGCCATCATTCAAGTTTTCAGCAAATATTATGAACTGACCACATTCGCAATAACATTTAGGTCTCATGTTTACTCATATCAATGGCATAATCAACTAGCGAGCAATAATAATAAATCTCGGATGACAACACTTTCTCAAAATAATCATAATATGATATAACAAGATGGTATCTCGCTAGCCCTTTCTGAGACCGCAAAACATAAATGCAGAGCACCTTTAAAGATCAAGGACTGACTAGACATTGTAATTCATGGTAAAAGAGATCCAGTCAAATCATACTGAATGCAAACTAACAGTAATGGATGCAAATGACAGCGGTGCTCTCCAACTAGTGATTTTAATAAGAGGATGATGACTCAACATAAAAGTAAATAGATAGGCCCTTTGCAGAGGGAAGCAAGGATTTGTAGAGGTGCCAGAGCTCGGTTTTGAAATAGATATGAATAAAATTTTGAGCGGTATACTTTCATTGTCAACATAACAACCGAGAGATCTCGGTATCTTCCATGCTACACGAATTATAGGCGGTTCCCAAGCAGAATGGTGAAGTTTATACTCCCCCACCACCAAAAAGCATCAATCCATGGCTTGCCCGAAACAACGGGTGCCTCCAACTAACAACAATCCTGGGGGAGTTTTGTTTGCAATTATTTTGATTTGATTTGCTTAAAGCATGGGACTGGCAATCCCAGTGACCAGCCATTTTCTCGTGAGTGAGGACCAGAGTCCACTCCTCTTGAGAATAACCCTCCTAGCATGGAGGATACAGACATCCCTAGTTGATAAATGAGCTATTCGAGCATACAAAACAGAATGTTTACTTGAAGGTTTAGAGTTTGGCACATACAAATTTACTTGGAACGGCAAGTAGATACCGTATATAGGTAGGTATGGTGGACTCATATGGAACAACTTTGGGGTTTATGGAGTTGAATGCACAAGCAGTATTCCCGCTTAGTACAAGTGAAGGCTAGAAAAAGACTGGGAAGCAACCAGCTAGAGAGCGACAACGGTCATGAACATGCATTAAAATTGATCAACACCGAATGCAAGCATGAGTAGGATACAATTAACCATGAACATAAATATCATAGAGGCTATGTTGATTTTGTTTCAACTACATGCGTGAACATGTGCCAAGTTAAGCCACTCGAATTATTCAAAGGAGGATACCACCCTCTCATACCACATCACAACCATTTTAATAGCATGTTGGCACGCAAGGTAAACCATTATAAACTCCTAGCTAATTACGTATGGCATAAGCAACTACAATCTCTAATTGCCATTGCAAATATGTTTCTTTCATAATAGGCTGAATCAGGAACGATGAACTAATCATATTTACAAAAAACAAGAGAGGTCGAGTTCATACCAGCTTTTCTCATCTCAATCAGTTCATCATATAATCATCATTATTGCCTTTCACTTGCATGACCGAATGATGTTGATAATAATAATAATGTACATGCATTGGACTAAGCTGGAATCTACAAGCATTCAATTCAAGAGAGAAGACAAGGTAATATGGGCTCTTTGTTAGATCAACAATAATGCATATGAGAGCCACTCAACATTTTCATTATGGTCTTCTCCTCTCGACCCCCAAAGAAAAGAAACAAAACTATTTACACGGGAAAGCTCCCAACAAGCAAAAGAAGAACGAGAAATCTTTTTAATTACTACTACTACAAGTATGGAAAGTAACTAACTAAAAGCTACAACTAAATTGTTTTGTTTTTCTTAAGGTTTATTAAGGCACACAAGAAGAAAGCTAAAAGGTAAATAAACTATCATGGATGATACAATGAAAAAAGTATGAGCACCGACAACTAGCATGAGTGTGTGAACATGAATGTAATGTCGGTGAGAAATACATACTCCCCCAAGCTTAGGCTTTTATGCTAAGTTGGTCTATGCCCATGGATGGCCTGGTGGATATCCGAAGTTGAAGCTAGGGTTGTACTGAGATGCATCAGCTATTGCCTGACAAGCTGCAGCTTGGAGGCGAGCTGCCTCCGTCCTCCTCTCGTACTCGGTCGCCTCCTCCCTGGTTATAGCATATCTCCCTTTTGCCTTCTCACAAAGGAATCAGTGAGGTAGTGGTACTGACGGCACTTATCTGCCACGAAGCTCTCAAGATCGGCGTTACACACATATGCGTCAAATTCGTCCTTGATTCCTGCTTGGACCATGAAATCTTCTGACGGCCATTCACAAGGCCGCACTTGAGCGTCCCTCGGTGGTTCATCGTCCGGATCACGCATTGCGGGCCTGGGTCCTTGCTTCCTTGAAGAACCACCTTGGTACATTTTCCTAAACATATTTATTACTCTAAAAAATTTCTGAATTTTTTAGTAACTTAAAATAAAAGTGAGCCAAACTCAACAAAATTGATAGCAACTACTCCTACAAGTGCCTAGAGGCCATATCATGCATTAAAACTACTTTTGACCACATAAATTTGACATGCAAGCTCAAGAACAGGGTCACCTAAGCAGCAAAAATTTGCAATGAATAAAGCACTAGAACAAAAACTATTTGGACCATTGGAGAGGTCACATACCAAAGAAGAATCCCCTAAAGCAGTTTTGTGAATGGAGCTTTGAGCTAGGAGATCGAAAATGGCAGCAAGATGAGCTAGAACTCGTGCTTGAGCTGGTTGGTGATTTTTTTGGGAGGAAGAAGGAGTGTGTGGTGGCTGGAATAAGTGGAGGGGGCCACCAGGGGCCCACGAGGAAGGGGGCGCGCCCTGGACCCTCGTGGCCAGGTGCTGGCTCCCCCTGATGTGTTCTGAGTGCTAAATATTCTCAAATATTCCAGAAAAAATCATGTTAAGTTTTCAAGGCATTTGGAGAACTTTTATTTTTGAGGTATTTTTTATTGCATGGATAATTCTGAAAACTAAGAGAAATTACTATTTTTGCTTTATTTAATCTAAATAATAGAAAGTAAAAGGAGGGTACAGAAGGTTGTGCCTTCTAAATTCATCCATCTCATGCTCATCAAAAGGAATCCACTCACAAGGTTGATCAAGTCTTGTTAACAAACTCATTCCGAATAACATGGAACCGGAGAAATTTTGAATAACACTATGTTACCTCCACGGGGATATGCATGTCTCCAACAATAAGAATATCATATTTCTCCTTGACAGTAGGAAGAGGGAATTCAAAACCTCCAATAGTGATTGTTGAAATTTTTCCAATAGAATTTATACTGTGGACTTGAGGTTGTTTCCTCGGAAAGTGTACCGTATGCTCATTACCATTGACATGAAAAGTGACATTGCCTTTGGTGCAATCAATGACAGCCCCTGCAGTATTCAAAAAGGGCTTCTCAAAAATTTCTCGGCCTCTGACTAATTTATTACAAAAAGGTATACCATTTGTCTTCGATGATGATTGTGTAGAAGCATTTGAAATACTTAAGAAAGCATTGATCTCTGCACCTATTGTTCAGCTGTCTGATTGGAATTTACCCTTTGAAATTATGTGTGATGCTAGTGATTATGTTGTAGGTGTTGTTCTAGGGCAAAGAGTTGATAAGAAATTAAATGTTATTCAATATGCTAGTAACACCCTAGACAATGCTCAAAGAAATTATGCTACCACTGAAAAAGAATTCTTAGCAGTTGTATTTGCTTGTGATAAGTTCAGACCTTGTATTGTTGATTCTAAAGTAACTATTCACACTGATCATGCTGCTATTAAATATCTCATGGAAAAGAAAGATGCTAAACCTAGACTTATTAGATGGGTTCTCTTGCTACAAGAATTTGACTTACATATTGTTGATAGAAAGGGAGCTGAGAACCCCGTTGCAGACAACTTGTCTAGGTTAGAAAATGTGCTTGATGACCCACTACCTATTGATGATAGCTTTCCTGATGAGCAAGTAAATGTCATAAATGCTTCTCATACTGCTCCATGGTATGTTGATTATGCTAATTACATTGTTTCTGAGTTTATACCACCTAGTTTCACATACCAACAAAAGAAAAAGTTCTTCTATGATTTGAGACATTACTTTTGGGATTACCCACATCTTTATAAAGAAGGAGTAGATGGTGTTATTACACGTTGTGTACCTGAGCATGAACAGGAACAGATCCTACGCAAGTGTCACTCCGAAGCTTATGGAGGACACCATGCTGGAGATTGAACTGCACACAAGGTATTGCAATCTGGTTTTTATTGGCCTACTCTCTTCAAGGATGCCAGTAAGTTTGTGTTATCTTGTGATGAATGTCAAAGAATTGGTAATATTAGTAGACATCAAGAAATGCCTATGAACTATTCACTCGTAATTAAAGCATTTGATGTTTGGGGCTTTGACTAATGGATATACACATATTTTAGTTGCTGTTGATTACGTTACTAAGTGGGTAGAAGCTATTCCAACTAGTAGTGCTGATCATAACACTTCTATTAAAATGCTTAAAGAAGTTATTTTCCCAAGATTTGGAGTCCCTAGATATTTAATGACTGATGGTGGTTCACATTTTTTTCATGGTGCTTTCCGTAAAATGCTTGCTAAATATGATGTTAATCATAGAATTGCATCTCCTTATCACCCACAGTCTAGTGGTCAAGTAGAATTGAGTAATAGAGAGCTCAAATTAATTTTGCATAAGACTGTTAATAGATCTAGAAAGAATTGGTCCAAGAAACTTGATGATGCATTATGGGCCTATAGAAATGCATATAAAAAATCCTATGGGTATGTCTCCATATAAAATGGTTTATGGAAAAGCATGTCACTTACCTCTCGATCTAGAAAACAAGGCATATTGGGCCATTAAAGAACTCAATTATGATTTTAAACTTGCCGGTGAGAAGAGGCTATTTGATATTAGCTCACTTGATGAATGGAGAACCCAAGCCTATGAAAATGCCAAGTTGTTTAAAGAAAAAGTTAAAAGATGGCATGACAAAAGAATACAAAAACGTGAGTTTAGTGTAGGTGATTATGTATTTCTATACAACTCTCGTTTAAGAATTTTTTGCAGGAAAACTTCTCTCTAAATGGGAAGGTCCTTACATTATCGAAGAGGTCTGTCGTTCCGGTGCCATAAAAATCAACATCGAAGGCACAAATCCGAAGATGGTGAACGGTCAAAGAATCAAACATTATATCTCAGGTAATCCCATAAATGTTGAAACCAATGTTATTGAAACCGTAACCCTGGAGGGACACATAAGGGACACTTTACGGAATGTTTTAGACTCCGAAAAGGAATAGGTATGTGGTACGGTAAGTAAACCGACTCCAAAACAATTTTTAAGGCAATATTTCTCCGTTTTGGAATATTTAGAAAAATAGACAAAATAAGAAGCAGTCCGGGAAGGACACGAGGGCTCCACGAGGGTGGAGGGCGCGCCCTACCCCCCTGGGCGCGCCCCCTACCTCGTGGGCACCTCATGTGCTCTCCGGACTCCGTTTTCTTACACGACATGTATTTTGGTCGGTAAAAATTCATTATATAATCTGCCGGAGGTTTTGACTCCCGTATCACGCAAAAATCTATTGTCTTTGTTTCGAGCTGTTTTCTGTCAGGGTTGTCAAGGCCAGGCACTATGTCATCTCCCTCCTCCTCCAACCATGAGGGCAACGATGCTTGGCTAATGAAGATAGAGCTGAAGAGAGAAGAACCAATGGAGATCAACAAGGATGAAGGGATCAAGAAGGCTATGGAGGACCAAGTTCCGGCAACAGAAGACACCCTTCAACTTGATCACAATCTTCTTACCCCAACAGAGATAGAAGCTTTCAAGATGATTGAGTTAGCTCGTATACAAAATAAGTATCTCACACGTGAAAATATTTTGTTGAAGGAGCATATCATCGCACTCAAGGGCATTATCCACAAGTTAGAAGACCTCCTATGCTCAATGTGCGACTATCCATCATCAACAACTCCACCTTCTTCACCAACATAGGAGACATAACCACATGGGTATGGGCACTCCCCTTGGCAAATGCCAAGCTTGGGGGAGTGCCCCGGTATCATATCACCATCACTTTTATCTTTACCATTTTTCTTAGTTTGATCCTTTTGGTAATATCTTGATCTAGTAGAATAAAAGTTCTTAGTATGATCTAGTCGTGAGTTTTGCTTTATAATTCTTCTATGTAATCAAGTCCGTGAGCTATATAATAAATATTAGTGCTGAGTCAAGGGCTTGATTATTTTGCCATGATCCTAAGGGAATAAAAGAAAAGAGAAAGAAATAAAAAGAAACAAAGAGATCATGTGAGTCTTATGGAGAGTAATGAGCTCACATAGAAAAAGTATGATGAATAGAAGTTATTGAGGGTTGACAAACATAGCTTTGGTCATCATTGCAATTAATAGGAAGTAATAAAGAAAGAGAGGTCTTCACATATAGATATATTATCATGGACATCTTTTATGATTGTCAGCAGTCATTAAAATATGACATGCTAAAAGAGTTGAGGTTGGACAAGGAAGGCAACATAATGGGTTATGTTTTCTTACATCTGAGATAAATTATATTGTCATGGATCATACAACATGGTTGAGATTGCCTTTCCCCCTCATGCTAGCCAAATTCATTGCACCAAGTAGAGATACTACTTACGCTTCCAAATACCCTTAAACCAGTTTTGCCATGAGAGTCCACCATACCTACCTATGGATTGAGTAAGATCCTCCAAGTAAGTTGTCATCGGTGCAAAGCAATAAAAATTTCTCTCTAAATATGTATGACTTCTTAGTGTGGGAGAAAATAAACTTTATACGATCGTGTGATATGGAAGAAATAAAAGCGACAGACCGCATAATAAAGGTCCATACCACAAGTGGCAATATAAAGTGACGTTCTTTCGCATTAAGATTTTGTGCATCCAACCATAAAAGCGCATGACAACCTCTTCTTCCCTCTGCGAAGGGCTTATCCTTTACTTTATCTCCTACATTGCATAAGAGTCATGGTGATCTTCACCCTTCCTTTTTACATTTTATCCTTTGGCAAGCATAGTATGTTGGAAAGATCCTGGTATATATGGCTAATTGGATGTGAGTTTTCATGAACTATTACCGTTGACATTACCCTTGAGGTAAAACGTTGGGAGGCAAAACTATAAGCCCCTATCTTTCTCTGTGTTCGATTAAAACTCCATACCCATAAGTATTGCGTGAGTGTCAACAATTGTGAAAGACTATATGATAGTTGAGTATGTGGACTTGCTGAAAAGCTCTTATGTTGACTCTTTCCTATGTTATGGTAAATTGCAATTGCTCCAATGACTGAGATTACAGTTTGTTAGTTTTCAATGAAGTTTACGATTCATACTTGAAATTGTGATTGAATTATTACTCTAGCATAAGAAATCACATGACAAGAATTATATAAGTTGCTGTTCTAAGAATGATCATGATGCCCTCATGTCCGTATTTTATTTTTATCAACACCTCTATCTCTAAACATGTGGACATATTTTTCGATTTCGGCTTTTCGCTTGAGGACAAGCGAGGTCTAAGCTTGGGGGAGTTGATACGTCCATTCTGCATCATGCTTTTATATCGATATTTATTGCATTATGGGCTGTTATTACACATTATGTCACAATACTTGTGCCTATTCTCTCTTATTTTACAAGGTTTACATGAGAGAATGCCGACAGCTGGGATTCTGGGCTGGAAAAGGAGCAAATATTAGAGACCTATTCTGCACAGCTCCAAAAGTCCTGAAACTTCACAGAAGACGTTTTCGGAATATATAAAAAATACTCAGCGGAAGAGATTCACCAGGGGGGCCACACCCTGCCCACGAGGGTGGGGGGGGGCGCCCTACCCCCTATGTGCGCCCCCTACCTCGTGGGCCCCCTGGTGGCCCTTCGATGGCCATCTTCTGCTATATGAAGTCTTTCGATGGAAAAAAATAAGAAGCCATCTTCTCGGACGAAACTCCACCGCCACGAGGCGGAGCCTTGGCAGATCCAATCTAGGGCTCCGACAGAGTTGTTCTGCCGGGGAAACTTCCCTCCTAGAGGGGGAAATCATCGTCATCGTCATCACCAACGTTCCTCTCATAGGGAGAGGGAAATCTCCATCAACATCTTCATCAGCACCATCTCCTCTCAAAACCCTAGTTCATCTCTTGTATCCAATTCTTGTCTCCAAGTCCGGGATTGGTGCTAGTAGGTTGCTAGTAGTGTTAGTTACTCCTTGCAGTTGATGCTAGTTGGTTTAATTGGTGGAATATTATATGTTTAGATCCTATATGCATATTAATACCCCTCTGATTATGAACATGAATATTCTTTGTGAGTAGTTATGTTTGTTCCTGAGGACATGGGAGAAGTCTTGCTATTAGTAGTCATGTGAATTTGGTATTCGTTTGATGTTTTGATGAGATTTATGTTGTCTCTCCTCTAGTGGTGTTATGTGAACGTTGACTACATGACACTTCACCATTATTTGGGCCTAGAGGAAGGCATTGGGAAGTAATAAGTAGATGATGGGTTGCTAGAGTGACAGAAGCTTAAACCCTAGTTTATGCGTTGCTTCGTAAGGGGCTGATTTGGATCCATATGTTTCATGCTATGGTTAGGTTTACCTTAATACTTTTGCTGTAGTTGCGGATGCTTGCAATAGAGGTTAATCATAAGTGGGATGCGTGTCCAAGTAAGGACAGTACCCAAGCACCGGTCCACCCACATACCAAATTATCAAAATGCGGAACACGAATCATATGAACGTGATGAAAACTAGCTTGATGATATTCCCATGTGTCCTTGGGAGCGCTTTTCTCTATATAAGATTTTTTCCAGGCTCGTCCTTTTCTACAAAAAGGATTGGGCCAGCTTGCTGCACCTTATTTATTTTTGTTACTTGTTGCTCGTTACAAATTATCCTATCACAAAACTATCTGTTACCACTTGTTTCAGTACTTGCAGAGAATACCTTTCTGGAAACCGCTTATCATTTCCTTCTACTCCTCGTTGGGTTCGACACTCTTACTTATTGAAAGGACTACGATAGATCCCCTGTACTTGTGGGTCATCAGTGAGTGGAGGGATGGCCTGGCTAGCAGTGGGAGTAGTAGGGGGCGGTGAGGCCTCCACAACAGCACAGTCAGCCACGGGAGGCAGGAGCAGGAGACACGACCATCGCTGCTTTGGGCGGCTGGAGCGAGAAGACCAGAGGTTGAAGAAGCACTACGACCATTGGATGGACATCGTACGGTCACTGGAGCTAGAATCGTTCATATTGACTAAGTTGACAAAGTCCTCCGTCCCCGTCATCTTAGTAGGCCCACAATGGTGGGTCCTAGGTAGCAGGGGGAGTATTCATTTTTTGTGTGTAATAAGGAGGCACTTCCTTGTGTGCGAAGATATACACTACAAAAAATACACTTCCGTGATGATACGTGTTTGTCATAGTAGGTCACATTTTTGTCATGCATGTACATCCATGACAAATTTATGACATAATCAAGATAGTCATACCTATGCTATCGTAGAAGTGTTCCATGACATTACCAAAATTATCATCACGGAAGTGTCCACTTCCATGACGATAAATCGGCGTCACGGAAGTGCTTTCGTCAAGGGTGACCGACATGTGGCATCCACCGTAACGGAACGCCGTTAAGCTATCGGGTTTGGTTTTGGATCTGATAACCCGTTAATATCCCCGACCAATGGGGATTTTCCACGTGTAAAATCATCATTGGCTGGAGGAAACACGTGTCAGCTCACCGTTGGGACAGATGTCATCCACTCATTCGACCCAAAGCGCCTATGATACGTCGACACGTGGCACGACCCAACAGAGCCCCATTCCTGTGAAAAGGCCGGCCTGTTTGACTTGGTCAAAAGGTGGAGGGCCGGCCCACAGCAAGCCTGTTAATGGCCTATTCGCATATAGCCCATTTACAGCCCGCTAACCCAGGGCCCGTTTATGGCCTATCTGAATTAGGCCCAATAGCGTCATCTGGGCCGTCCAATATAATTCCAGCCCGTTTTAACATCCGACTCATGTATGGCCCATGACATCTTTGGCCCATATGAGGCTCTTATTAACCCTCGGCCCATTAACGGCCAGTGGTAAAACTGGCCCGTAATGAACAGTGTATCACTTTATACCCATTAACGGCCCATTATTCCGTTGGTCCATTTCCAGCCCATGTTATCTTTCGTCCTTCTCAGGGCCCATTTATTCTTGGGCTCATTTCCAGCATTCGTTTACTTTTGGCCCGTTACTGTCATTTTCTGCTTGTGGGCCAAATACAGCCCGTGGTTATAGTCGGCCCGTTTGTGGCCCGTTAATACGTTGGGCCGTTTTCATAGCGTCATCAAATATGGCCTATTAACGACGGCCCGTTATGGTCGGCCCATGAATGGACGATTTCAACTCTAGCCCATTTACGGCTATAATGTGGTCTGTTATTGGCCCATGTTTGGCCAACCGATCATACGGCCCATAGAAGGCCCATTGATGATATGGCTTGTAGAAGGCCCATTGTGTCTACGCCCCATAGAAGGCCCATTGTTTCTACGGCCCTTAGAAGGCCCATTGTTTCTACGGCCCGTAGGAGGCCCATGTTAACTATAGTAAATATGTAGCCCATTGTTAATGTGGCCTAGTTTTAAAAAATAGGTTATTGCAGCCACTAGCAAACCGTGGAAAAAGAATTGCACTGACTACAAGAAAACAAATAAACAAGACAACGGAAATAAATAAGCAAGAAACTTACGCTAGGCTATCATGGCTATTACACATATTACATCCACTGGGCATCAAAGTTCGCCACAAGTGCAAATATAGGGAACAAAGCAGCATATAAACGCCGCAGCAAAACAAGTCCAGAACTGAAACCACTTTAGAAGAGCTCAAGGAACAATATCCTGGGTACCCATAATGCTAGCAAGATGCTTAGCAAGACTATTAACTTTCTCTTGTTTGGCGCTTAAATCCTCCAGCACTTGCTGTTGCACCAGAAAGTATGCATCTGAATTCTGCAGGGACTTCCTCAGTCCTTCGGCTTCCTATCGCATCACATCTGATCGATGTCTTTCAACTTGAAGTTGAGACTCAAGAAGCCGAACTGATTCAGGCAGCGAGTTCGAAGAGCTGGTGCCAACAGTAGTAGCCAGTAACTCGAACACTACATCAAGACATGACTTTGGGGTTGTCTCAGTGTCTTCAATATAGTTTTTATCAGCTTTCTTGGATAACAACAAGGATGTCTCACTATCTTGAACTTGATTTGCATTACTTCCTTTACCATTGCATAACGGGGTACTCTTCTCCAATATTTTATCTGCGTTCTAAAGGAGAAGCAAACAAACACATCACAGGTTTACAATGTAGTAAATGAAACTCATTTTGGTAAACTAGTTCAGTAGTAAGGTGGACAGGATAACAGCATGAAACAAACATATATCTATGTAGTATGGTGACCGTATGGTCTATATCATTCTAGTTTATGTTGCCAAATCAAGATAGATACATTTTGAATCATATCTATTTAAGACAAAGTAGCATAGACAGAATATAAGTGTGGGAAACTACACAGCAATAACAACACTTGTAATGTGCATGGCATGAGAACATAACTTTTTATTCAATTGAAACTAAAATCAACATAGAGCAAGTTACAATAGCAAACACGTTAAAGAAACAGGTTTAAAACATACCTGTTGCGCCATTGGAGTTTCAATTGCATCCTTCAAATTTGAAATTAGTTGGTATGAGTAAATACAGTGATGCAAGAGCAAAGTAGTATGAACCATAGCTACGGAACCTGACCTGAGATCAATTCTTCTTCTGCTTTAAGCGTTGACTTGGGGTTCGGAGTGGTGGTCCTCATGCGTTGGGCACTGCAGTTGCCTTACTAACTGCTCGTGTTTGGGTGCTCTGTGGTGGAGACGGTGATGTGTCAACAGGAACTGGGTTACTATCTGCTGGGGTTGAGGTTAGAAGGGGTGTAGCTGGTTCTCTGTCCAACTGGGTAGGGGTACAATCTGCGTGAGTCTGGGTTATGTGTGGTGGGGCTGGTTCTTGGCTAAGTACAACCATGGTTCTATCTCCATCGACAGGTAGTATGATCTTTTCTGAAGACTGTGTTTTTACTCCCATAGATACTGCCATCACCCCCTCCAATTGAAATGGCTGATAAATAAGAAAAGTAATTGAATGTACAGACATTGTAAGATAGACAGGTGCAATGGATAGTAGGTACAAAAATAGGGCATGAAATAATTCACATTTATGTTGTCTAACGAAACAGAATAGCAAGACATAATTTCAAATATATGATGGCTAATTAAACAGGATAGCATGACACAATTTCGCATGTATGATGGCTAACTAAACAGGATAGAATGACATACTTCAAAATATGATGACTATGTAAACATGATGACATGATATAACTATACGATGTGTCTATTGAAGTGGTTGGCATGCCATAAATCACAAATATGCCGTCGATGGAAACATGATGGCATGATATAATTCACGGATAGAATGACATAATTCAAAATATGATGACTATCTGAACAAGATGAGATGATATAACTATATTATGTCTTTAGAAAATGGGTTGGCATGCCATAATTCAAATACATGTTGTCTATGTAAACATCATGGCATGATATAATTCAAATATATGATTTATATAATAAGGAAGTGAGCAGAGGGCAATCACATATATGATGTGTCAACTAAGGAGATGACATTCAATATCGTGTATATGATGTAAAAACTAAGCATTGTAATACAACATATGCATGATATGAGTAATATAACTCTGTCAAGTTTGAGCATACACCTCAGGGGGATAATAGGACTGGTCATCTGCCTCTGAATCCTCCTTTGAAGAGCTATCTATAACCAACAACATATCTGCTTCACCAGGTAGCATTGTCTGCTCTAAAGACCTTGTTTTCACTCCAGATTTCTCCATCACCAATTCAAATGGCTGATGCACAGGAAGAGCAGTTGAATATACAAACATTGTCGACAAAAGCAATGAGAAATACAAAAAAGGACGACATGATATAATTCACATATATGACGGTTGGCTAAACAGCATGGCATTGCATAATTCACATATATAATGCCTTGCAACAAGATAGCATTGCATAATTCACATATATAATGTCTTGCAAAAAGATGGCATTGCATAATTCACATATATGGTAATTAGACACTAAATAGGTGGCATTCACACAAATCATGTCTAAACTAAGCAAATGACATAGCAATGCAAGATACCATACGCACGATATGAGCAACATAACCCTGCCATGTTAGAGCATGCACCTCGGGGGGGATAGGACTGGTCATCTATCTCTGAATCCTCCTCTGAGGAGCTATCTGTAACCAGCAAGACATGCGCTTCGTCAGATAGCATTGTCTGCTCTGAAGACCTTGTTTCCACTCCAGATTTTTCCATGACCGTGCCGAATGGCTGAAGCACAAGAGAGTAATTGAATATACTAAAATTGTTGACAAATTTAACACGTAATAAAAAAATGATGTCATGATATAATTCACATACAAGATGACTAGCTAACCAGGGTGGCATTGCAAAATTCACATATATGACGCCTGGCTAAACAAGATGGCATTGCATGATTCACATATATGATAAAGAAATTAAACAGATGGCATTGACAAAGCATGTCTAAACTAAGCAGATGACATCTTTGATGTATACAGTAAGCAATGCAAGGCACCATATGCATGATATTACCAACATCAGCATGCCAAGTTAGAGCGAAGACCTCATGGGGTAAATAGGAGTGGTCTTCTGCTTCTAAATCCCCCTCAGAACAGTTATCTTCCTCTTGATTATGATCCTAAATGGGTGGAGGGGGGGCTTCCTTTGTGCCCACCATGGAGCTACGTCTGCATGAAGTTTTATTCCCACGCAAGGCTCGTCTCTTTTGCTCTACATGTTCAGTTCCATTGTGTACAATAACTGACATGCATAGGAATAAAACATAGTAAGATTATATAAGGAGTGCATGCACAAATCGAGAGTGAAGGTAGCAAACTGTGGATAGAGCCAAAACCAATGATAGCAGGCAGATAATAACTTTAGTTAAAAAATACAGATATTGGCTCCTTTAATGTTTGTCTGCACCCAACATGAAACTCATAGTAGACACCCGAAATTAACCAGATGGTATTGATTGCTGCCCCAAGTTTCAGCATAAGTTTGGGCCTGAGTCGGAGTCTAATAGGTGAACACGACAATAAAGTAGCATGTCATCATATTAAGCGATGCATAACGTAAGCAGACACGGAAGAGTGCGACCTCTCTTGCAGACCCGTGTAGTCCTCAAGGTCGTCTGCTTAGTTGATGACGGTAATGCAGTTGTCGTGGCTACCGGCGGCGGGGAAGAAGATCTGAGGCGACGAAAGACAGTCTGGAGAGCGGACCCCTGCTATCGTGAACCCTTCCGTCATTGGAGCAGCTGAGCTGGGGTGGAACACAACACCGCAAGAGTAGGACAAACCACACAAGGTTTTCTTTGACACATATCTGTAACCGAAGTAATTGTGTAAGGGCTTATTTTAATTTGAGGATTCTAACAATGCAGGGATAGGAAATAGACAAGAATAGAATAGGAATGCACGTGCAAAACAGAGAATTTAAAAACATAGGATTTCTGCCAATCTGGGTGTTTGGTTCACAAGAATTGGTAGATCACAGGATGCAAAGAAGCATGGTGAGATTAAGTTAAACCACAAGAAGTGTACAACCTCTTTGGCGAAGCCATGTCGATCTCAGCGTGATTGGGTTGGCCGGTGAGGATGCTCCGACTGACTTGGCTGTCGGAGGAGGGGAAGAAGATCTTGGGCGTCTGAAGATGGAGCCCGAGGTACTGCTCCGCTGTGATGAAGGGTTTCATCGTTGGAGCAGCTCCGGTGAGTTGTACGACGCCGAGGCTGAAGTAGGACAAGAGATACAACGTTAACCTAAGTGGAATTCTAATAGCATCTCCAATAGATGACGTAAAATACATAACCACAAACTGCTAGATGTATACATCAACCGCTTATCTCTAAACTTAACTGTCGAAACTAAATTTAACTGTCAAAATTGAACTTAATTGTCCAAACTGAATTTTGCTGTCGAAACTGAATGTTACTGTCAAAACTGAACGCACTAGAGGTGAGGCTACAAGTCAGTCGACTGACTTTTTCATCTCCGGTCAGTCGATTTTGCAGCCGTTGGATACGAAATCAAGGGCCCGTAGTTCATCTTCAACCTCCACCCCTTGAGCCGCCAACCACCATCGGCCAAACAGCCACCCCTCGCCGCCCACGGCCGGCGGTGTGCCGCCCCACCCGCCCTGAAAACATCCCCACCGCTGGTCCGCTGCCGCCCTGGCCATCCCTGTAGGCCCCCCCCCCGTGCCGAGCTTCTTCTCCGGCAATTCCCACGCCACCACCCCACCATCGCCGACGACCACCGAACCCACCCTGAACCCTAAGATAGATGGTGGGGTACTTCTCTGGCGAGCCCCCATCCCTGCTGCGGCTGGTTCTTCCTTAACTCCTGCGAGCCCCCCACCACCTAAAAATCGATTGACCCAAAAGTCAATTCAGTCGACTGAAGTGTAGCGAAATCGGAGCAGCATCGCAAGCAAGAGCGAGAGCAGCAGCGCGAGCATGAGCAAGAGCAGACCAAGCAGGGGACCAAGAGAAAGAGCAGAGCAGCAGCGCGAGCAAGAGCTAAAGCAGTAGCAGCTCCTACTGATGTGGATGTCACCGCCGAGGGAGCGATGCCATGGAGGAAGTGGCCGGCGACACCGCCATGGATGGAGCCGTGCCGTGTCGGCTCGGGACCGAGCGCCAGCAGCACCGTGAGATCAAATCAAGAAGAAAATGTGGTGATTAGTGTACAACTTCTTTGGTTGCGCCGATTAGGCCGCAGCTTCATCCGAGGAAACAGTGATGATGATGCTCTTCCGGTGGTGCGGGTGAAGACGGCGATGCGGGAATGGAGGTTGCGTGAAAGACGAGGGGAACTTCGGGGCAGCTCCTTGGAGGTGGAGGACGGGGTGGCTGAACCGGCGGGACAACCAGATCGACAACGGATCCTCATCTGGTACGGTGGATGAGGGACTTCGAGGTGTTGCTGTGGACGACATCGTCGGGGAAGAGGCTTCGGCTGGGTGGCGGACGGAGGAGGGTGTGGGGCTTCACGGGTTTTGCCGACGTTGGTGTACGAATGGGTGGGCGGATGGGATGGGAGTGGGGGAACCATGGCTTAGGGACGCGCTTGTCCGAAATGTGGGGTAAGTTACGAAAGTACCCCCACCGATTTGAGGCGGTTCTTTCGGTTCAGGGGTATCGCGGGCATTTCGCGTGTCGGGATTTCACAGGAGGTGGGAGTTTTCACGCGCGTTGTAATTTTGGAATAGCAAGGTGCGGGTTGACATGGAGGGAGTTGTCGGAGCACAACGAGACAAAGATATATCTTAAATATTTCGGGCTAGCAAGGCGCGGGTTGAAATTCCCGGACAAGCCTAATGTGTACTGTACCAAATCAATTCGCACTACAAATGTCATTCAAAACTTTAAATTCATGTTATGTTCAATTAAAATATTTCGCTACGTGTATAATGCATGCAACCTAGTACTCAAATGAATGTTTTACTGCATTCCAAACGTATATACTACCGCTTCAATATGAACTAAATTTGAATTCGTTTCTCTATTTGAATAAGATCTACAATAATGATTGTTGTTAAGTCAAAGCATTTCAATTTGTTTCTCTGTTTTAAAAAGATCTACAATCGGCATTATTGTCAAGTTAAATCATCGTCTGTGTATTATCTTCACAGCACACCACATGATTAGTCTCGAGTTACATATGAACTTTGTGTACTATATGAAATCGAACTCAGTTTTTTGAATCCACTTTATGTTGATTTCAAATCATAGTACATTTCAAGCTCTAGCTAGATCTTCACAAACTAAACCATGTATCATATGTATAATGTGTTTATCACATTATGTATGGTGCCCTGCCCCCTACGCCTACAAGTATTTAGATGTGAGTTGCAAACACCACACATTACCACAAATTCAAATAAAATGTGAGAATGTTCGATATATAATATTGTTTAGATTGTTCGATATTTAGTTGTAAGATGCAAACGCCACACATTATCACAAATTCAAATGAAATGTGAGATTGTTTGATGTATAGTATGGTTTAGATTGTTCGACATTTAGCTGTGAGTTGCAAATGCCATGCATTACCACATTATGGTATAACATGTGCAAAACCACAACACATGTATCACCGCTATATTCATGCATGCATCTGTTTAAAACAGTATGATCTCCTATTCAAATATATGAATCCACTTTCATATCAAATTATGATCTTTGTTTATCTCTTACACCCACACAATCCTCTAACCTTTGTAGCTACCACTAACTTTCTCTCGTGCATGCACACGCCCTCCTCGCCCTCCCCCTCCCTCAACATTCTATCCATCACGCACATTCATTTTTTTCTTTGGGTCGTTCTCCCACAGTCTCCACAACTCCTTTCTGACACACACACCAATCGATAAATCCCTCCAGCGATGTCTGCCTACAACATACACACACACCTTCAATCTCCTCCTTTATGTGTCCTTGCCTCGTGTCTCTCATACGGTCCCACACACGTGTAAACTTTCGCCCCTCTTTTCATCGATCTCACAATCGCACACTCCCCCCCTATCTAGCTAGTAGCTGGGCCTCTCGCACCACCTCCTAGCTCCATTCTCTCTGTCTATCCGTCTTGCCGGGCCTTATTTGCCTCTAACAAATGGACGTACACCGACTGATCTCCCGCTATACATATAGCTAGCTAGGTCCTTATAACTCGTTTTTCCCCATGCGTCGATCGAGCTACCTCATTAGTTATGTCTCTCCCTTCCTCCGACAAACAACAATTGATCTATCGATCTAGTTAGGTTTGCTTACCAAACGCATGGTTCCGCTTCATCATCCATGGATGTGTCCCGACAGATCTATCATGCACAGGCACACACAGAAACACATCCCCACTCTTATTGATAATATTGCAGTTCCATCCTCAGTTTGTCTAGTAGGCCTCTCCCACCATCTTCGAGAAGCAACTCCATCACTCATCCAACACTCTACCCCTCTCCCTCCCCCTCTCTCTCTCCTCTCTCTCTCTGTCCCATCCTATTTCCCGTCCTTCAGTTATGTATGGATGTTGACCGATCTCCCTCAAGACATAGCTGGGTCTCTCCCTCTCAACACATACACGAGTCATTCTACCTCTATAGTTAGGCATCTGCCTACCCCTCCCCCACCCCCTCCGACACACACACCGATACATCGAGCGCTCTAGTCATGTCTCCCTACCACACACAAACTTGACCTGTGGCCTGTCATGTTCCGGCAGCTAGGTCAGTTAACTTATATCTTTGACTTACACACACACATAATTTCGATGGCTCTCTTCATCGATCTCGCACCCAACAAGTTGATCCTCTCTTCGACTCTATCGATATCTATGACCCCTCCCTCTCTTCTCGTGGATCGCCCGACCCTCTATATATGATATGGATAGGCCTCGATTTCACACACATTGCATGCAAAATTTTGTTTGAGATGTCATCGACACATGTTCCCACAAATACATTCACGAAATCAACCTCCCCCCAATACAAAAAACACTCATGAACGCACAAGCCATTTGTCTAGGTTTGTATCTCTCACACACACCCACATAGGTGGTGGACGTGCATGAAGAGAAGAGGTGCACGCACGACACATGTACTCCCATCTCTTTCCCAACCACACCGGCGCGGGTACACGGTGGAGCTCATTTCTATACGAAAAGGCAGCCCACGTGGTAATTTGACACGTGTACTGGTTGTCCACTAGATGAAGGGAGGATCGTCTACCACGAGTGAACAAAAAAATGCGACTTGACGCGTTATGTTAAAGAAGAGGCAAACCATGTGGGGCCTACCTTAGAGGCAAGGCTCTATACACTTGAGTACTTTTGATGTGTCCCGTCAACTCGCATAATGAGGAGAAGCTTGCTTGTACGCCGTCTCCCCCACCCACGGGCGCGGTGGATCACAGGGTGAGGTGAAGCTTGCTTACTACGCCTTAGTCTACTCCCTCGCCCACGCGCGTGGTGGCTCGCAGGACGAGTAGAAAATTTTACTAGTACTCCCCCCATTTACTCCTCGTCCCTACCTTGGTTAGAGAGATTATCATGTTGTTTGGAATATATGTCCTTTAGTAGATTTCAATATGAACTACTAGTACATACTCCAAACACTGATCTATATACACATATTTTAGAGTGTAGATTCACTCATTTTGCTCCATATGTAGTCCATATTGAAACAGACGTAATAGTACGCACTCTTCCTCGCCCCTCGCCACGTGGTGGACGTGCAGCAATTCATTCGGTCTCATATAGCCAGAATGCTATATACTATAGTACCATTATTGCTCGACTTCCTGAAGAGGCGAAGAGCTACTCGCAAGGTTAATAGTTTGGAGATGCCAAGCGCAAGGTTTATAGGAGAACGAGTAGTAGGTGCCGCATCATTTATAAATAAAGTTGTAGTGTGAGGTGGGCCATGTAATCACTGAGCCTGCGTGTTTTCACTGCTCTTGCACTCCTCTACCGTAAGAATGGAAAAATTGTAATCTAGTAGTACCTCCTTTCACCGAAAGCATAGGACATCCAGCAGTCCAACCACCTTAGTAGTAATGACCAATGAGCCATCAAATCACATAGACCCAGCTGTATGTTGGACGGATGAAGCAACCATCACTCTTGAATCCGCTTCTCCCTTCAACGCAGGTGCCAATGAGAGGTCGCGTCCGCTCTGCCCGGGCATGAGTGCAGCACCAATTCTTTGGAGCGGCGCTGACCGTTTCGGGCGGGAAGCGCGCGCGGGCGATGGAGGGGCTTTGGGTGGGCGAGGCTGGTCAGGAGCGGGCGTGGCAGTTGTCCGCCTGTCCCTACCGGACCCTCGAAAATGAGAGGATGCACTGACTCTCATGGCTAAAATCGTACACTACACACCATCTCTCTGTAGGAGTAGGTCAATCTATCGCTCTCTCTAACACACACATGTTGTTAAACATGCACACGCACACACAGGTTCATAGAATAGGAAAATCATGCGAGTGCGAAGCCACATGAAGTGAGATACAAATGGAGTACGTACAAGAAGAGAAGAGGTGACGAATATTCCATCAAACCTGGACTGAGGAGTAGTACTCCCTCCGTCTAGGTGTTAAGTCATCCTACGGAAATCAGATATTCCCAAAATGCTTAGGCGTCGTCCATTAACTTCACATCTCAATCCCCTCCTGGCCTCGTTGCTAGCGAGTGTTGTTACTTAGGGAGCGTTTGGATCCTTAGCAAGAACAGCTTATATCATAGCCGGGCAAGGTTAGGCATTTGGAACTGTTAAAATATGTTAGCTTTTGTGGGCCAGCTAGCTTGGGTGTGCTAGAAAAACCTTGCTAGCTCAGGAGAGCCAGATCGGCTCCCTTCCGACGGCAAACTTCGCGTAGTAGTAATATAGACTAGTAACATATGCATGTTGTACTAGTCCAAGTTACTCACCACTATGACCAGGCTAAGCAATGTAACCAAACGCTCCTTACTCTGCCTTGTTATCTCCCACGGAAACCCAATGCATGGAGCGCAACTACGCGTTGATCAATCAAGAAATCAAAGTCGGCTTGCATGCGAGTTAATACGTGGCCCAACATGGTAGATAAAACGGCATCTCTTAGTTGTTTGGATTAATTGTTGCGTTTAAAGACAGAAATCAGGGCTTTGATTGGAGGAATGACCGGTCAAGTTTCTCCTTCTCCTCCAATCTGCTTGCACCTTGGTCCCGCTGCACCTTCTAACGTGACTTATTACACCTAGACGGAGGGAGACGTACGAGATACGGTGGCACACTGACTTAGGTTGAATACAAGTGCCCAAAATTGTGTGCATGTTATAATAAGGATTCACTTAAAATAGTACATGAGCGAACAGAGGGATCAATTGGACAGTGTTCCCGAGCAGTAACGAGATATGTGAGGTAAGATACACCGCTGGCGCTTTTAATTTTTCTTATTAATTTGTTTGTTTCACCCTCTGACTAGTGGGACCCAACATACTAGATGGAGAGAGGTAAGGTGACTACGGCTGCATTATTTCTACACCACTTGGATAGTCTTACCACCAAAGCCACATGCCACGATTATGATTTAAATCCCAATGACTCCCACACACACAAAAAACACGGCATGATTGTCACACGAATGCAGGAATATATAAAAGGTTATTTTCCTCTCGTTGAACATAATGGGAGGGTTGTGTAGCTGGTTAGCCTGTTCGCTCATCAAACTTGAGGTCTCGGGTTCGATAACTACACTTGAGCATAATTCATGCCAGGAGGATTCTTTGACTGGTCAAAATGGATGGATACGGAGCTATACGATCTCGTAGTGACCGTATAATCACCTCATCATGTATAAGCCGCAGCCTCGACGCTTGTTTTCTATGGTTTGCACTCTTCACACTCTCTCCAGTATATATATACACGCTGGAGCTCAGCGCTTGTACTTGCTCTCTTCACACTCTCTCACCCTCTCCAGATCTAAACAAGACTTCGTTGGCCTCTCTCTCTCCCCTCACTGCTGGTCTGCTTGTAGTTGCTCTCTTCACACACTCTCACCCTCTCCAGAGCTAAACAAGACTTCATTGGCCTCTCTCTCTCCCCTCACTACTGGTTAAAGAGCCAGCAGTATCCGTCCGCCGGGAAGGGAAGGAGGCTTAACGCTGTCGCCGACGGCGAGGGAGGAAATCCACTACCAGCGCAGCTATTCACTTTCACCCAGCGGTGGCGCGGGAGGGCCTCCAACCCCTTCTTCTTCGCTGCCGTATATAGTGTGGGTCGATCGGCCTCCGGTCCCCAACGAACCACACCCCAAGAACCTTAAGGTATAATTTACTTATTCCACATACATTGCTCTAGCTGCATGTGGGGTTTTTCCGCTTCTGCACTCGAATCTAGGTGTTAGATCAAACAGGAAAGTAGTGGGGAAAATTGTATACCATGAATCTAGGACGTGGTTCAAAGAGGAAATGAATGGGGGGAAAGTAGTGGTAAGAGTTGTATAGCATGAATCTAGGACGTGGTTCAAAAAGGAAAGGAAGGGGGAAAGTAGTGGAGAAAGTTGTTGTCGGCGTTCTGGGAACAGGGGTCCCCAGACTTGCCTGCCTGCGGCCTGCGGCGTGGCTCAAAAGGGGGCCAGCATGGCCCATCTTCACCAACACAGACCCAAGACCCTCGCGAGGAGCCAAGCCTCGCGAGGCGGTCGATGCGGAGCTTCCTCAGGCACGGACTCATCAGGCTGGCTTGCGAGGAGGCGGAGAGATCAAGGCGGGGTACCTCATGAGGTGCCCGTGACGCAAGCCATGACGACCAAAGGCGCCAGGCGGGTGCCAGCCCGCGCAGTGTCCCCTTTCCTCTTTGGTGCAAAAGGAGCAAGCACAGCCGCGGAGTACCGAGGCATCAGGCAAAGGTTGCCATTTCGGTGCAACAAGACCAAGACCAGGAGGACTGCAAGACGGAGGTCATTGTGGAGCCCAAGACGGCGTCACCACCAGAGCTTTGTGCAGGCGAAGACTACTTTTGTCAGGATAGCTGGTTCTAGCTGTCCCACTTCAAATTAGCCCGCCATTGTTGGCTCCCTTCCCGCTCGATATTTGGGAAGAGGACCAGGGTCTCTATAAATAGGACCAGCCAACCACAGAACGAGAGGGAGAAAAGGGAGGAGAGAGAGAGAGAGAAGGGTGACTGAACTCCTCCCAGCAGTTCATCGCCCAAGCCAAGAGCATACCCTCGCGAGGCTATTCTTCCTTGTATTGTTCATCATCATCAGCCCAAGAGGCAATCCACCATGCCACACACTGGAGTAGGGTATTACATCACAACGGTGGCCCGAACCAGTATAAACCCTGTGTAATTCGTGTCATTCTTTCCATTGCTTAGATCTTAGCGAGGAGGAGGGGTGCAGGTAGGTAGGAAGCGAATTCTCCACGTGCACCCCAGTGTTCGAACCTTAAGGGTCTGCCAGAACCCGAAATCCGACATTTGGCGCGCCAGGTAGGGGTGCACCGGAGTTTCCCCTTCCGCCACCACCACGATCTGCCTCGCGATGAGTAGCGCATCGCCCGCTCCGGCCGCCGGTGCCAACACGGGGGCCAGGGGGCTCCGAGCCCTGGCCCCAGCCCTGCAACGGGTACGGTGGCCGGACAAGTTCAGGCTAACGACGCCGCCGCGCTACGGCGGCATGACAGATCCGCTGGCCTTCTTGCCGGCAAGCGAGGAGGCCCCCCTCGAAGCTGGAGGTGACGATGGGGTCATGGCCAACTGGCTCCCCATGGCCCTCACCGGCGCTCCGTGCCCATGGCTGCTCCACCTGCCGGCAGCCTCCGTGGCCTCTTGGGAAGAGCCCCGCAACCTCTTCCCCGCCCATCGCGATACACCAACACCCCCAGTCGTCGCGGCCCTCTTGGGCGGCTCGCAGGCGCCACCTACAAGTAACCACGTCAAGCCGTTCATCCGCCGGGTCAGCGCCGCTTCCACGTGGCAGGGGGATCTCCCGGACCGGGCGGCGTCCAAGGCCGGCCTGACCTTCAGCTCGGAGGACCACCCTCCAACTCGGCCTGCTCAGGTGCGCTCCCCATGCTGTGCACCCCCACCATCTGCTAGGTGGCTGTCACCCGAACTCTCATCGATGGCGGTGTGGGCCTCAGCGTGCTCTCGGTCGAGGCCTTCAACCTCCTCTGCATACCCCTGGAACGGCTGCAACCCAGCCGGCCCTTCTTAGGCATTGGGGGCGGATCATCCAGCTCCTTGGGACAGATCCGGCTCCCAGTAACCTTCGGCACCTACAACAACTTCCGCACGAAGCTGGTTGACTTCGACATCTCCCCCATCAGCCTCCCCTACAATGCCATCCTCGGCTACCTAGCGCTGGCCCAGTTCATGGCCACGACGCACCCGGCGTACAACCTCATGAAGATGCCCGGGAGCAGCGGTGTCCTCACCGTGCACGGGGAAACCGGAGATGCGCTGCGGGTACTCAAGCTCGCCTTCAAGACGGCGGCGTCGGCACAGCCCGTCGGCTTGGAGACCCCCAAGCCCAAGGGGGCTGCACCCGCCAAGAAGAAACATTTGTTCACCCAAGACAAGGTAGAAACCAAGCAGATACCCGTCGATGAGGACGGGTCCACCAACGCCACTTTCACCATAGGCGCCAACCTCGAGCCCGCGCAGGAGGAGACCCTGGTCAAGTTCCTGCGCGCGAACAAGAAGGTATTCGCTTGGGATCCTGATCAGTTGGCAGGGATCCCTAGGAGTGTAATCGAGCATCACCTCAACGTGTTCCCCAACATGCGCCCTGTGAAGCAGAAGGCCAGGTGGCAGTCCACAGAAAAGCAGGCTTTCATCGTCCAAGAGACCCGCAAATTAGAAGTCGCTGGGGTCATTCGCGAGGTCCAATACCCGGATTGGTTGGTCAACCCTGTCGTTGTGCCAAAGAAGGGAGGGAAAGAGCGCATGTGTGTCGACTTCACCAACCTCAACAAAGCATGCCCGCAAGATCCGTTCCCGCTCCCCCGCATCGACCAGATCGTCGATTCCACCGCGGAATGCGACCTGCTATGCTTCTCGGATGCCTTCTCTGGGTATCAACAGATCAAGATGGCGGTAGAAGACGTCGAAAAGACAACCTTCCTAACCCCGTGTGGGGTGTACTGCTACACATGCATGCCATTCGGGCTGCGTAACGCAGGGGTGACCTTTCAGCGGCTGATGCACATCACCTTGGGCCTACAGCTCGGGAAGAATGTTGAAGCTTACGTCGATGACATTGTGGTAAAGTCTCGGGAGGCCAGGACCTTGATACAAGACCTGGAGGAAACCTTCGCGAGCCTCAACGCAGTGAACCTGCGGCTCAACCCAGAGAAGTGTGTGTTCGGAGTCCCCTCCGGCAAGCTCTTTAGTTTCCTCGTGTCCCACCGAGGCATCGAGGCTAACCCGGAAAAGGTCAAGGCGGTCGAGGACATGAGCCCGCCAAAGACCCTCAGAGAAATGCAGAAGCTCACTGGGCGCGGTATTGCGCTAGGGAGATTCATCTCCAAGTTGGGGGAGCGAGCGCTGCCCTTCTTTCAGCTAATGAAGAAAAAGGGGCGCTTTGAATGGACCGAAGAGGCTAACAAGGCTTTCCAAGATCTCAAGAGATACCTGACCAGCCCTCCGGTCATGGTGGCTCCGCGCCCTCAGGAGCCCCTGGTGCTTTACCTCGCCGCCACTCCCTACTCCGCCAGCGCGGCCCTGGTGGCAGTTAGAGAGGAGCGTTGAATCAGAACCGCAGTAGCGGCCCGGGACAAGGCAAAACGGGAACAAGGAAGGCCCACAGGAACCGCCACCACGGTTTAGGAGGATCAGCCGCCGCAGAGGAGTGCGCCGGAGGCGGAAGAGGCCCCTCTCCCAGATGGCCAGCCTCAGGAGGCCTCATCGCCTCAAGAGGCGCCACGGTCTCCGAAGGGAGCCACCAGCACTGATGCACCTAACCTCGTTGAGCACCCGGTGTACTTTGTCAGCACGGTGTTGCGGGATGCGAGGGCACGGTACCCCATGCCTCAGAAGCTCCTCCTCGCGCTACTGGTGGCCTCGCGCAAGCTGTGGCACTATTTTCAAGGTCACCCAATCAAGGTCGTCTCGTCATACCCCCTGGAGAGAGTGCTCAGGAGCCCTAACTCAGCTGGAAGGGTCGCTGAGTGGAACATAGAACTGCAAGCGTTTCACCTCGAATTCAGCACGACCAGAGTCATCAAGGGAACAACGTTGGCGGATTTTCTGGCAGAATGGACGGAGGCACCAGGCCTCAAGGCCGGCGAGGATCGGTCCCTCTCTCTGGGAAGCGAGGCGCTAGAAGGCTGGGTCATGTATTTCGATGGGGCGTTCTCCAGGCATGGCGCAGGGGCTGGGGCGGTGCTTATATCGCCCACTCAGGACAAGCTCTACTATGCTGTGCAGCTCTGTTTCCAGCAAGGTGAAAAGGTCGCCAACAACATAGCGGAGTATGTAGGTTTGATAGCGGGTTTGAAGGCCGCAGCTGCCCTGGGGTGAAACGCCTCACCATCAAGGGCGATTCGCAGGTCCTTGTCAATTTCTCCAACAAGGTGTACGAGCCGAAAGATGAGCACATGGAAGCCTACCTTGCGGAGGTCCGCAGGATGGAGAAGCAGTTCTGGGGGTTGGAGTTGCAGCATGTGGCCCATGGCACCAATCAGGAGGCCGACGATATCGCCAAACGGGCGTCCAGGCGGTTACCTCAGGAGCCTGGCATTTTCGAGGGGCGGCTCTTCAAGCCCTCAGCCCTGCCGTCATTGTCAAACACGGCTCAGCCACGGGAGGAGCTCCCCCAGCCACCTGCCTCAGGACCCCCGGCCTATGGCCCGGCCTCAGGAGCGCGCCTGCTCCTGACGATGGAACCTCAGGAGAGATGCTGGATCACGGAGCTCCGAAGTTACTTAACACAAGGGACCCTACCGGAGAAGGAGGAGGAAGCGGAGCAAGTGGCACGCCAGGCCACAGCATACTGCATCAAGGATGGAGAGCTCTACCGGAAGCGGCCAAACAATGTGTCCCTATGCTGTGATCATCAAACGGATCATGAATTACACCCAAGGTCTCCAGTTTGGGCGCAGAGATGACAGTTATTTGCGAAAGTGTATAACAATTATCAAGGAGCGAGCTTTGAAGTGAAGGGGCATCTTCGATGATGAGTTGCTATCCTGCAAAACAAATTCCAATGCTTATAAGGTGAGGCGACTTTATTTTGAGACAACTGATAGGGATTTCTATTCCCAAAACAATCAGCAAGCGCTCCAGGGCATGGCAATTGGAGTGGATGATGCTGTGCCGTGAGGCCTTCGACAGAAAAACCACCATAAGCGAAAGTTTTTTTAGCAGTGGGAGTCGAAGCATTTGTACCAGATCGTCTGGTAGATGGCACCGGGCGAAGGTGGCGGTGTGGAGAGAGGAGGAAAACAGCGAGATGGACAACGGTGGGGTGGGCACGAATTCTTGGCGTGTTTGTGGTATGAAACTTTCATGGTAATGGTAGAACTCAAACTGCTGGAGTTTTCGGAATTCAGGGGAGGTTGGCCAAGCGTCCACCATGCCGGGTATGGACAGCAGGTAGCATGTCGGGATGCAGAGGTGTTGAACGGGGCCCTGCTGGTGAGAGGATATGATGGCTCTGAGGAGATCAAATTCAGGAAGAACAAATATCTGACGACAGTCGAGATTGAGGGGCGCGGTGCACCATAAAGGGCGTCACCGAGTTGAGAGGACTCCTGTGCGACATCAATCCTTGGTGGGGAGAAGCAAGATGATCTACTCAAGGATGACGTCCGGGAAATCGCTGATGCGGTCCACCAGAGATTCTACCGGTTCCTCAGATCCTGGTGGGGGGGGGGCGCTCGCCGCTTCTCCCCGCGCTGCCGGGTGCAGGATCTACAATCAGCGTCGCTGCTGGCAGGAGCCTCATTTTCTTGGCGCTAGGGCCAGCCGACTCCATTTTCCTTGTGGGCATCGCGCCGAGCTCACGGGTTTGAGCAGAGTAGCCAGAGATGAGCCTAGTGGCAGTGCGAGTGGGGAAGAAGGAGGGCTGGTGTTTTCTGTAGGAGTGGAAGAAGAGGAGCAACCGTTTTCTGTACTAGTGAGGAACAAGGTGACCGGGGGTTTTCTGGAGGAGTGAGGAAGATGGGGATCAGGGGGAATTGGGGGGCGACGGAAGCGATAGAGAGTCCAGCGAGCTATAGTATAAGTGGAAGCGAGGAGGAAGGAGGGTTTCCTGGGATCGCCCCCTATTCAAGAAATATGGGCTTCTCCTCGCAAAAAACAAAAACAAATGGGCTTTAAGATGGATAGGCTTTTGTATCGGCCCAGTCGGCTGCCCATATTTCGTACTAGAAGGCCTTGTGCTAGAGGCAGCCTGAGACACTCTCCAACTTATTGCCCATTCAGAAAAATACGCCTCCAGCTTATGGCTACTCATCGGTAACATTTTTCAACTTGGCATCCACAAAATTAAATGAAGCGGTACTAGACGCAGACACTCACACTGGTCGCGTAGCACGGCAAAGTGACATGTCAAATAACAGGCCTACAGTATACTTACTAGATTGTGAAGGTTCACAGGCTAGTCAACGTTTACACTAAACTAAGCTTCAGAAGATACGGTATGCATACTAACATTCAGAAGAACAAAAGTTCGGCATGCTTATGCATCCCAATGATTCACCATACTATAACCAATACAAAGCTGTGAGAAGGTGTGGAAATAAAGAAAATCGGTCGATGCTTCTGTGAGCAAAGGGCCTCCCTGTGCACACATTAATTTCCTTAATTTCCTAGGCATGCTTGTTTCTTCTTAATGTTCCGAGCTCTTTGAGCATGTCGGAAACTCTACAGCTAGCTAGCTGCCTCATCTTGCAATTGATGTTGACACATTTGTAGCAAAAACATGAGGCAATAGAGATGACTCAACATGAGTCCATATTGTGCAGTTCCCCTGAAATCATCTTCATTGTCCTGAATATGAAAAGATAGGAAAACAATAGCTATACTTAAACGGTGTTGCAAAACAATAGCACATATCAATAGCTCGGCATGACAAAACATGATCATCTCGATGAAGGGGATACTGACCTGCATGAGGAAGATTATATATAATTTCATAAGTCCTTGATTGATTTCCACCTTCGGCTACACTGCTTGTGCACTACTCCACACATGACAGGATCGTTCCGCACTGCAATCAGCAAGTCAATGTACGAATAAGCTTATTTTATCTTGCGATGGTGATTGTACCTAGTTACGAATGTAGGAATACCTAGAGCACCATGAGGTTAGCTGACAGTAGGTAGATGCAGCCATATAAGTTTTGTGCCCCACCTTTTGTCTCACAAAGTATGTGTAGTCTGAAATGCCGGGCGTGTAGCGGGCGGTGCCCTCGGTCGACGCACCGCTTCAACGGCAGAAGTAGTGAGAGGTCGCATCGCCCTGACTTGCCATCAATGTGGAGCGGCGGGCTCAGCTGGCGACGGGCTAGAAGGTTTCGATTTTTGATTCAGTTCCTATGCTTCTACCGGCCAATATTCACGTGTGGTTGTTTCTAGAATAAAAAAAGGAGGTACTCCTACTTATGTTACTCGCACTATGGCTAGCCTTGCGTTTGGCTCTTCGCCTCTTCCTTAAGTCGAACAATAATGGTTGTACTATAGTGGTACTTCTAGCAATCTGACACCAAATGAACTGCTGCACGTCCACCGCTTGTAAGCAAAAGTTTCTCCTCGTGCTGAGAGCCACCACTCACGCATTGGCGAGGGAGAAGGCATAGTAAGCTAGCTTCTCGTTGTTCTGCAAGTTGACGGGACACATCAAAGTTATTTAGTACGCGCTCTCTCCAGAAAAGGGCTGACCATGTCATGGCTACCATCCCGTGCTCCGTCGTTGAGTACGTGCACTATTCACGTGCCATCGACGAGAAAAAATATTGCGTATAGGAGTAGGTGCCATCGAAGTGCACGACTCACTTACGCACTGCTTATCTGATTATCTCCATTTTCTTGCATGACACGTGCGCCTTGAAGCTAGATGTCTCGCGTGTGGCAAAAGGATGAACAAAGCTCACGTAAAAAAGAGAGTGGAGGTACATAGATTCCCGACGACCGAGAAGGAACAACGAACCTCACGGTGGAGCGTCTGCAAGGAACATTGTGCGTTTTCCCCTGTTTTTTGCCGCCTGCCCGCCTATAAACCAATAAAAGAACACGAACTCTTCGCTAACCACTAGAGATGATACATCATGATGCTAAGTTAAAGATATTTTATTAGTTTATATTGATAACCATGCAAGAAGCCACGCATGTACAGGACGCAAGCAACCATGCATGTACACACGCCAATGCACTAACTCATGCCGATCCAACTCATGCACAAACGCGCACAGCATGGAGCACACAACGCACGTACACAACACATGCATGCACACACACACTCGGCCGCAGAATGCACATGAATAACACATGCATGCGCGCACACTCGGCTGCACGGAGGCGTGCGCCATCTGCGGTGACGTCCGGTTCATCGTGGTACGACGAAGCTCGCACACAACGGCGCCTACGTATATTTTACAGTACATCTTTGCCGTCATTTCTCAACGACTAGCCGGAGACGAAGATGACCGCAACCTCGGCCTTAGAGCTAGCACCGATGGAAAAGCACGCACACTACATGCACATGAGCACGTATGGAAAGATCCACCAGCCTGTATCGCTTCTCGCTCTTCGTCTCTCTCAAAGTGCGGTAGGCTGGCGTTTTGCCGTCTATTGAGGTTGGTTAACTCATCACATGTTAGTGACATGCCAAGAGCATTCTAAAAAGATCCTTTCATGTTTCGTTTTCAAAAAGAAAAAAGGTCCTTTCATGTACGAATTTGACTGTATGCTTTGAGCAACTTGCATGTCCTATAATGCTCCTGTTTGTATACTCTAACTTAGCTAGAGGTTAGACTAACTCATGACTAACCCTGAACTAACTATAGCCAAAGAGGTCTCGGTGACAGGGTTAGATTGACAATAAATGCATTTGATGGAGAGAGAAAAAGGACTTTTCAGTGGGCCCTAGGAGGTACTTACTGGGAAAGGTGAAGTGATGGTTGCTTTGCCCGAGCAACTTATTACTCTGGGAATATGGGAGTACCAGCGGATTCAAGGAACAGAGAAATGATGGTTGCTTCGTCCGAACAACTTATTGTGGCGAAGGTGGCGCTTTGTGATTTGACTGCTCACTAGTCATTACTAATGCGGCGCAACGACCAGGGTGAATCTTTCCCTGCAGTTGTGCACTCAATATTGCTGCATGGAAGGTGGAGACGGACGAAGGATGTCCCACATGTCGGCGAAACAAAGTTGAATTCTTTCTGGCATTGCTATCAATCCTTCAGGATTTGTTTATATGTACGCATAATTTTAGTGAAATTGTACTGTGATGATATGAAGGTTTCAACATTGGTTCTCGCAGGAAAAAAAGGTTTCAACTTAGGATTCATGTGTCCTCTTGCCTCAAGATTATCTCGTTACAACATTCCATCAAATACAAATGAAACTACCATGGCTGCTAATGCATCTCAATTGTTAGAAGATCAACGCCAATATTCACATCACAACTGAAGACAAAGTTGTGAGAAGGTGTACAAATAAAGAAAAATATATAATTGATCGATGTTGTTCGTAGGCATGGGTCCATTTCCTGGGCACAGTGTTCATTGCTTGACAGCTAGTTTCACCCAGCGTTGTAGCCAAAAAGGGGGTGTACGGAGGACACCGCAATCCAATCATTTTGTGCAGCTCCACTAAAATCGAGCTGACCATCCCTGTTTGTAAAGATATCCAGTTAGTGTGATTACAATAATAGTGGAACTAGATGATGAAACATAACACACACAAATAGAAGCCGATCACCTATGCGATCTCTCTTTAGGACTAACTACTTGTTGGAGAAGATTAGGCAGGAGTTGGATGAGGAGGATAGCAAAACCAATCTCCCTTTCTGCAGTCCCACAGAACTGTAAAAACGTTGCCCATGTGACATTTTGGCAAACCTGCACAAAACACTCTTAAGAAAAAAGTGATTTGTGCAGTTCACCAAAAGGTTGCAATGGCAACGAGGTGAAATCGCTAGCCCTATTTGTAAAAAAGATGTAGAAAGGAAAAAATTACTAGAGAATAACACGAGTTGAAGACACATACGCCAACAAAAAAGAAGCATATTCCATGTAATAAGGGAAAGATAGCAGCATGGTGGTTTATCAAAAATGGTTTGAGGATGAGATTGCAAGATGGAAAGTACGCCGGCAGAGATACATTTTAAGCAAACAACTAAAGAAGATCCACATGCATAAGATGGACAGTGGAGCAAGGCTAGAGGAAGCTGTACCTGAGGTTCGTCGGGATGTTACTCAGAGGGCGCCAGTGGCCGGGATCTACCCATACTGCGGCATCGAGCAAGTAGAGAAGGCCCTACAACACCAGAGCTTGGTCAGAGAGAACGGCAGGTACCCCAGATCGGGACGTGCTGCCTCAAAGCCGTCGAACAAAGAAACAATGCACATCCTCCCTTTCCATCGGCGGACGGGAGGCGACCGGATCGCTGACCAATGGTGAGAGAGAGACGCCACCGCCGCCTTGTGTGAGATGGTTTGACGAGAGAAAAACCCCGGCAGGCAGGCTTTGTTGTATATAGTGGAGCAGATTTTTCCATTTTCCCCATGGAAATCGTTTCATATTTTGTACTACGCGCCATTGAGGAGGAATATATAACTTTATTTAATACAAACGCATCAGGTCGAACTTTGTCTGTAAAATTATCCAGTGGGCTTCCTTTTTGTATAGAAACAAACTCCACCGTGTACCTGCGTGGCTGTGGCCGGGAACAAGACGTGAGTACGGGCGTCCTGCGTGCATGTCTTCTTTAGGTGCAGGTACATACGTGGGTGGGTGTGAGAGAGATGGTTTGTGCGAAACCGAGCAATGTGTCGATGATATCTCAAACAAAAAATGTAACATATGCAATGTGTGTGAAACAAAGTCATGGATATATCATATATAGAGGGAGCGATCCACAAGAAGAGAGTCGAGGGATCATCAGCGTGAGATGTCAATAGAATCAAAAATAGGGATGAAGTGTGTGGCTGCGCGATCGATCAAGAGTGTTGTCGGTGTGAAAACCGGCGGATCTCGGGTAGGGGGTCCCGAACTGTGCGTCTAAGGCGGATGGTAACAGGAGGCAGGGGACACAATGTTTTACCCAGGTTCGGGCCCTCTTGATGGAGGTAAAACCCTACGTCATGCTTGATTTATTCTTGATGATTTGGGTATTACAAGAGTTGATCTACCACAAGATCGGAGAGGCTAAACCCTAGAAGCTAGCCTATGGTATGATTGTATGTTGTCCTACGGACTAAAACCCTCCGGTTTATATAGACAACGGATTGGGCTAGGGTTACACAAGGTCGCTTACAAAGGAGGAGATATACATATCCGTATTGCCTAGCTTGCCTTCTACGCCAAGTAGAGTCCCATCCGAACACGAGACGAAGTCTTCAATATTGTATCTTCATAGTCCAACAGTTCGGCCAAAGGTTATAGTCCGGCTGTCCGGATACACCCTAATCCAGGACTCCCTCAGTAGCCCCTGAACCAGGCTTCAATGACGATGAGTCGGGCGCGCAGATTGTCTTCGGCATTGCAAGGCGGGTTCCTCCTCTGAATACTTCATAGAAGATTTTGAACGCGAGGATCGTGTCCGACCCTGCAAAATAAGTTCCACATACCACCATAGAGAGAATAATATTTCCACAAATCCAATTTGCTGACTTGTTTTGGCAACACGACATTATGCCATGGCCCGGTGATTATTCGAACCGTTTCCTTTAACTAGCCCCGCACATATCGCGAGGTAGTTTTTTGACACGTCTTGTCAAAGCAGAGATCGTGTCCCCTTATCACGAGATTCTCATCAATATGGGCGTGGGTAACCCAACCGTGTCTAGGACTCCTAGATTATAGGCAAGTCCCAAACGGCCACGGAGAGGACACTTGATATTCACCCTCTTTATAAAGGGACACAACTTTTACTTTTTTCCCTGCCGTGCTCAATCGAATCCTTCCCCCTCCTCGAGTTCCAACACCCAAAGCCCAGGTTAGGTGCTTCGGACCTTCAATCATGTCCGGATCTAGCCTTCAAGGACGGTGGATGCCCTCCCTCCCTCACCGAGGACCGCAGGCTAAGCGCGAAGCACCGAGCGCATTCGGCGAGTTCTATACATCCGGTAGGATATTTTATTTCCCCTAGCTTAATTACGTGCGGGTTCTGATCTCCATGCCTTTGACAGGACTGGGTGGATACGTCGGGGCAGATTAACTGTCCGGCCCCTCTGCCCGAAGACACTGCGGACGCTCTCCTTACGGAGATGCTGACTCCGGCCCCTTATAAGGTGCCGAAGAAGACCAAGAAGGCCAAGGGAACCCGAAAGAGTTCCCGACGCCAGGCGTCATCGGACTCATCGTCTGATAACTCTGCGACACACTCCTACCCCGAAGACGAGGAGGAAGAAGAAGATGCTCCCCCTTCATTTGGGGGAGACAAGAAAAGGAAGGCTGCCCCAACTGGGGAGGCCGAAGGGTCCAAGAAGGGAAGGACTCTCCTTCCGGATAGTTCCACCACCGCCGCCGAAGGCGAAGACGAGTGGCTGCTCAGGGCCAAGCCCCTGGTGAAGTCGTAAGTATTCAGATACCAGAGTAACTCATAGCATTCCTTTGTCGCACTGCTTCCCCTAACGCTGAATATGATTATGCAGGCCGCCACGAGCCCGTATCGATGTATCGTCGGACGGCTCCCTGGGCTCATCGGATATGGATAGAGATCCACTTCCGACCGCCACCTCCCCTTGCCCTGCGGACGACGCCGAGGTATTGTCTCAAGAGGCAGCGGGTCGAGGGGAGACAGTCCCGAAGGCGCCTCAAGTCGGCCTTCTGTACTCCGGGAGCAAAGGGAACAAGGCCCCTGAGGGCTCCGAGTTCGGCCCTCAGCCGAACACCGCGCCGGAACCTCCAGTGGTTCCGGACTCGGGCAGGCGGCCTCCTTCCAAGAGGGACAAGACGCCTGTGCTGGTGACCTCTGTCCATCCAGAGGCGCCGGACAATCTGCTGGGAGCGCTTCGTGGCGCTTCCATCGACAAGGAGCACCGTACTATTATGAGTGCGGTGGTCCAGAAGGTCCAGTCCGCCAAGAGCGGATTGACTGAAGCCTGTGCCAGCCTTCTAACAGGCTTTGAGGTAAGTGTTTAAAATATAGGAAAAATATTACCGCATAGACAGTAGCCCCTGATGCTTTGTTCGGTCTTCACAAAGAAAAGCCGAACAGAGGATCAAACAATATCGCAGGAGTCTAATATAAGTATGTAGATATGCGTATGCAGGCTTCGCTGGTGGCATCTGCCGCACTGACTGCGGAGGTCGCCGCTCTGAAGCAGGACCTTAAAGGGTCCAACGACGAGCTCGGCCTTGCCAAGAGGCAGCTCGAGGAGAACAAAGGTAAGTAGTACCTAGTCTATGGATATGTATAAAAAGAATGCGATTGCAAAATGACAGGATCATCATGCATTCGCCAAGGGCCACGACCGAAGTGGCGACCCTAAAGCAAGCGCTGTCCGAGGCCGAAGATAAAGCGGCCAAGGAGCGCACCGAACGGGAAAGGCAAGAGGCTCGGGTGGGCGAGGTACAACAAGTGCACCAGGCTCTCGTGACGAAGCACGATGCGTTGGAGCTTGACTCGAAGACGCAAGAGTCCGAGCTTGCCGCGGCCCTCGAGAGTGCAAAGAGTGCCAAGGCCGAAGCCCAAAAGGCCCTCCAGGAGATTGACATGATGAAGAAAATAGCGGCTTGTAAGGCATTCTACATGCAAAGCCAGCATGTGAAAGTAAATTACCTATTACTTACCCGAATCCGGAGCTCTCTAGGAGCATTCGCAGATTTGCCCCGCAGCGTGTCGGATGCCGCACAGTTTTACCAGGCCGAGGAGGGAAGCTCAACGGAGAAGCTGTTCTGGTCTTAGTATACTGGGACCGAACACCTGGTGCCTATGAGCGACCAGCTGAACCAATTGGTCGAGCTACACAAGGCGGCCGAGCAGGCCATGAAGGGCTTTATAGTCCGGCTGTGGGCTAGCGACGCCCTTCCGAACAGCTACTTCGGCCTGGTGAGGCGGTTTGTGAATGCCTGCCCACGGCTGGAAGTCATCAAGCGGTCCGTCTGCATCGAAGGTGCACGCCGGGCTTTCGTCCGTGTGAAGGTGCAATGGGACAAGCTAGACGCTGTGAAGCTGATCAAGGAAGGGCCGCCGCAGGGCAAGGAGCATCGCACCCCAAAATTTATTATGAGGGTGACCTGAAGGGTGCCCGTCTTATAGCGGACGAATGTCCAAAGGATGTAATATTTGAGTAAAGTTTCTCGTGAGATCCTGTATGATGAAAACTTGTTTCATATGCGCTATGCAACGCTTGTTTGAATTTAAAATATTACCTTATGTTTGGCTGTTTATCCAATCTGAGAGATGGCTAGTCCTCGGCTTCTGCCCCCATGCCGCGAGTGCTGGGGTGTTCGGGATAAACCTGAGCACTCTTGTTCCCATTTTTGGGTCCTTCGAGGGAGGTGCTCAGCGCCGCGAACAAGGCAACCAGACTAATAATGCTTTATCACTCTCACTTAGCCATAGAGTTCTATAATTTTAAATTTCGGCGAAGCCCCTGGTATTCGGAAGGCCGAATTCGGGGCGTGATACATGCCTTTAAGCCGGACAGGACCGGCTCCTCGCTCTAAGCGGCATAAGTCTTTAGGGACTTGAAACCTCGCCGAACAGCGACTAGTCTCTCGCCTTATCATGACAGTCAGTTTTAGCTTTCTCTACTGAGGTGCTTAGCCCAACAGAACCGGGGCACAATCGCAGTAGTTCTCCTAGTGCTACCTTAGCCGATAGAGCGGAAAGTAAGGTACCAAAACATAGGAGCCGGGCAAACCCAACATTTGACCAAAGACATGATTCAGAGCTGATGCATATAATGCTATAAGTTCGGGGTGCCGCAGTTGTGGAAGTGTTCGAACTTCTCACACCATATTGTGTGGTACTTAAGCCCCTGGTGTATTGGCCGTACCAAAGTGTATGGTTGCAAGGCATCATTAATGAACACATATATATAAAACAAGAATGCAATAATAGTCGTAATGTTATGGATTGTTTATTCAAAAAGGTGTGTTAAAGCAGAATGATACAGATAGTGCGAGAAGAAAAAAGTAGGACTATGTCCCTTCCAAGGGCAAGCTGAGGAATAGTATTAAAGTAAGTATTTCACTCATTATCGTAATCCACATGGGAGTTCCGTGGTGTGACGTAGCTTTCTGCCTCCTTCGTTACTGCATCATGTGTTCAGCAATCATGCTGCCGGACAGGGTTTCCAGAGATTAAAGTCTTGAAAGAAAAAAAAAGAAAAATAACAAGGCGGGAAACCCCTAGTGCGGTTTAGGCCGCATCTTGGAGCGTGCCGTAGTCATGCCCCCCTCCCCACCTGTGCCCATGGTATTTTTAATGCATAATTATGTACGCATGGCAGGGATTTCGCCGTTAGGCTGGGACCAGGGTGGGGGCTGCATTGCTCGCGAGCTTAGATCGTGTCAGGCGGTCTAGTTGCCGATTACTCCGAGTGCGTTTGAAGGTGTCTGGGTCTTGAAACGCCGAACTTGTGGATTGCCTTGAGAAGCTGCTTTGCACTTCTGCTACGAGGTCCCCCCGAGGTCCTGGCATCTTGAGCTTGAGGTATGCATAATGCGGTACCGCATTGAATCTCGCAAATGCGGTTCGCCCGAGCAGTGCATGATAGCCACTGTGGAACGAGACTATATCAAAGATTAATTCTTCGCTTTGGAAGTTATCCGGGGATCCGAAGACCACTTGCAGTGTAATTGAGCCTGTGCAATGGGCCTCTACACCTAGAATGACGCCTTTAAAGGTCATTTTTGTGGGTTTGATCCTTGAGGGGTCTATACCCATTTTGCGCATTGTGTCCTGGTAAAGCAGGTTCAGGCTGTTGCCGCCATCCATAAGGACTCGAGTGAGGTGAAATACGTCGATGATTGGGTCTAGGACCAGTGCAGCGAATCCGGCATGACGGATACTAGTGGGGTGGTCCCTGCGATCGAAGGTGATCGGACAGGAGGACCATGGGTTGAACTTTGGGGCGACTAGCTCCAAGCATATACGTCCCTGAGTGCACTCTTCCGCTCCCTCTTGGGGATGTGGGTTGCGTATATCATGTTCACCGTCCGCACTTATGGGGGGAACCTCTTCTGTCCTCCGGTGTTCGGCTGCCGGGGTTCTTCCTCGTCATTGCTATGTGGCCCCTTATCTTCGTTTTCGGCAATTAACTTGCCGGCCTGCTTGAATACCCAACAATCCCTATTGGTGTGGTTGGCTGGCTTGTCGGGGGTGCCGTGTATTTGACACGAGCGATCGAGTATGTGGTCCAAACTGGACGGGCTCGAAGTGCTTCATTTGAATGGCTTTTTCCGCTGACCAGGTTTAGAGCCTTTGAATCTGGCATTGACTGTCGTATCTTCAGTATTATCGCTGTTAATGCGGCGCTTATGTTTGTTGCGAAGTGACCTGCTATTGCCGTCCTTGGTATCCGAAGTACCATGGTTCTTTGATATGTTATTACTGCGAGCCAGCCAGCTATCTTCTCCCGCACAAAAGCGGGTCATGAGTGTCGTGAGGGCTGCCATAGATTTCAGCTTTTCCTGACCAAGGTGCCGGGCTAGCCACTCATCGCGGATGTTGTGCTTGAAAGCTGCTAAGGCCTCTGCATCCGGACAGTCGATGATTTGATTTTTCTTTGTTAGGAACCGTGTCCAGAATTGCCTGGCCGATTCCTCTGGCTGCTGAATTATATGGCTTAGGTCATCGGCGTCTGGTGGTCGCACGTAAGTGCCCTGAAAGTTGTCGAGGAATGCGGCTTCCAGATCTTCCCAACAGCTAATGGACTCAGCTGGCAAGCTGTTAAGCCAATGCTGCGCTGGTCCTTTGAGCTTTAGTGGGAGGTATTTGATGGTGTGTAAGTCATCACCATGGGCCATGTGGATGTGGACGAGGAAATCCTCGATCCATACCGCGGGATCTGTTGTGCCGTCGTATGATTCAATATTTACGGGTTTGAAACCCTCTAGGATTTGATGATCCATTACTTCGTCTGTGAAGCATAGGGGGTGTGCGGCGCCTCTGTATTGGGTTATATCGCGACGCAGCTCGAATGGGTCTTGCCCGCTGTGTACGGCCCGGCCGGGTTTACTTTTACTGTATCCGGCGTGACGTTTATCATCTTGCATAGTGGCGCGCCCTCGTGATCCATAGATCGATCTTGCATGTTTTTCTTTGTCCTCCAATACGTGTCGCAGGTCTGGCGTATTTCCCCATGCCTTTTTATTTGAATGGCGTCGGGGTGCAGGCTGAGTTTTTGGCTGGAATGCCTCTCTATCACGGCCACAAGGTGGCCGATTAGCCGCGTCATACGCTTCTTCCTCCAGTCGAGGTAGCAGCCTGCATTTTGGGTAACTCTTGAAGGGGCATTCAAGTTTATATTCCTCGGCAGCGAGGACTTCAATCCATCTGTCAGCTAGCAGATCTTGATCGGCTTGAAGCTGCTGCTGCTTTTTCTTAAGGCTATTTGCCGTGGCCATAAGCCGGCACTTGAAGCGCTCTTGTTCGACGGGATCCTCTGGCACAGCGAATTCGTCATCGCCGAGGCTTGCCTTGTCTTCGGAGGGGGGCATGTAATTATCATCCTCCGCCTCTCCATCTGCCGCTCTCTCACACTACTAGGGAAAAGCTTATAGGCAGATGCTTAATAGTAGCGCGGGTTTATACCCCTCGCTACTGCTAGTTACTAGTAGCGCGGGTTTTTATCCCATGCTACTACTAAGTTGATAGTAGTAGCGCGGGTTTATACCCCTCGCTACTGCTACTTACTAGTAGCGCGGGTTTTTATCCCTCGCTACTACTAAGTTGATAGTAGTAGCGTGGGTTTTTACCCCTCGCTACTACTAAGCGGTCTCTACCGTACCTCCCTGAGACATGCCATAGTAGTAGCGAGGGGTATAAACCCGCACTACTACTAAGTGAATAGCTATAGCACAGGTAAGAGACCCACGCTACTACTGAGCGTATCCCTCCCTTGCCGCACCACTCCCACCCCAATTCTAATGAAAAAAAATCCGCTCCCACCCCACCAAACTCTCTCTCCAACCTCACCCCACCCCTCAGTTGACTCATCTCCCCATGACCTCCTTGCCGCCGCTAGCTCCCACGCCGGCCGGTTCCAGTGAGCTCCGGCCGCGCAAAATACGCCCCCAAGCACCCCAAGCTCTGCCCCTCCCTCCCCTCCTCCTAGATCCGTGCCTCAAGGCCAGCACCCTTGCCTTGAGGCAGCGAGGGGGAAGGCGGCGGCGGAGAGGCAAACGGCGAGGAGGAGCAGCACGCGACTCTGCCACCCAACGGCTGCAGAGTCGTCGGTGCGGGTTGTCAGCCTCACCGAGAAGAGGAGCAGCATGGCGGCAAGGACGACGAGGGAGAGGGGTCGTGGCTGAGGACGAGGCGCGCATACAGGTCCGTCCCGCAGGCGCTGTCGGGGCGGAAGGCGTTTCTGATGACGAAGAAAGTGGTGAGATTAATCCTGAGCTGTTCCCTAGTAGCGGAGAGAATCCTGAGCCATTTAAGAAATTTAGATCTCCAATCATCTCACTATCCCTCAGTTTAATATATTCCTTTTCAATCGAGGATATGCAATTTTTCTTGAGTTGCTGAAGACATTGGGATATGCCTCCGGTTAATTAGCCTGAGCATAAGGGAAAATATTTTGCCAGCGAACTTAACATATGTGCAGTATGCATGTGCCCTCCATGGCAGAAAATGCCATTTTTTGTTAAATAAGAGTCCATGTTGGCTGAGTCATGGATCATTTAGAACCGTCTAGTTCAGTCCCTGCCTGTTTATGAGCTTCACATGGCCTCCCATGGTAGTTTCTGAAGGCAGGACAAACCATGTGAAAATGAGAACAAATGTACAGGCATGGTTCTGTACAGGTGTTAGGTAAGTGTTTTTGCTGATTGTGTGAAATTTTGTAGGTATTGGTAGCATGCCATATTAATGCTTTGGACGAAATTACATTATTCGTCACCCCTTCTCAGCTCAGAGAGGTACCTCATCCCGTCGTCCCTTGATCTCTGAATCTCAATGCTTTGGACGAAATTACATTATGAAACTTATATGCAGTAAGGCCTAGATTGGCAGTGTAATTTTTAAAATACCGTAGTATTCGAAAAATTCGGCATCATGTTTAACTAGTGTAGAGCATGCTACGCAGAGGCCTAGTTTGCCATGTTGATAATTGTGAGTTACAAACCAAGATTTCAGTTTGAGAAAAAAGAGGTCTGGACCTCTTTTTCTAGAAGTTAGAAAAAACATTGTATCATGAATACAAGTGAATATGAAACTACTGTTGTTGGTTTAGCCAAACACCTCACTGTTTTCAAAACTACAGTTTTATAGAAACCATAGTATTCTGATTGAGCTAAGCTAGCAGTGTATCTTCACTTGTGGGAATCAAGGTGCATATGCTCCTTGTCTTTTTTCACATTCTAGACTATATTGAATAATAGGAATTGCCAATCAACTGTAAAAAATAAATTTAATTACTAATCTGCACGCACAAGACATATATATTTCTCATCATTTTAAACAGTAACCATTGATACTCCATGTATACATTTTCTAAGAATTACTTCATATATGTAGGCTGGCAGCGGTGTTCACAAATCACCATGGAGAAAGTAAAGATCTCGAGAGGATTCCGTTTGTTTGCTCTATGTATTGTCTTTCGAAGCGCGCGCAGGAAAAAACACACACAAAAATGCTAGTTCATTTTACGGCCTTTTGTAGCAAAAGAAAATGAAAAACACAAAAATGTTTGTTTCTCTGCCTTTTGTAGTAATGGAGAATGAAAGTCACAAAAAATGTTTGGAGGAGTGGTCTCTGTGATTTGGGGGTAGTGGCCCTGGTGTGGTCGGGCTCGAATTCTCTGCTATGGGTTTGGAAGAGTAATGCTTCTGGTTCTGCAGATATTCAAGCTCTAGCGGAAGTAGTGTTTGTGCGTGAGCAGCGAGACGGTGGCTAAGGCTAGCGTGGAAGAGGTACTCTTCAGTTGCTTCATTTGGTTTTATTTAGTTTTGTGTCCTTGTTGGATGTACATGTACCCCAGTTAAACATGTGTGGTGCTCGCTTTGCCCAATTTTCTGTTTAAGGATTGGCTATTGTAGGGCAGATGATATATAGAGAATCAATTTATTTCCTCTAGAAATGCTCGAGTGGTGATTTGGCGAAATTTGGAAATACTAGTTCTGCATCATGGCACGGATACTGTTAAGGGAGATATCATCTATTTATCCGGCCAAAGCACATATGCGAAGCCTTTGATTCGAGGTAAAAATGGTGCATCGCCTCTCCCTACAAGGTGTTAGTTTTAGCATCTAGTTATGCATCATGGCTGTAAACTGAACTTGGTTCAGTTAAAAACTGCACTGTCCAATTTGGAAAGCAAGCTTAGATCTGAAAAATGCATTAGCTAGGCTTAGAATTTTGAGTTGGCCCCTTTACATAAGTTTTATATAAAGTTCCAAGGTTTCTTTAGAGTATTTATTTGTGTTGTTTGGATATACGGTTTGAGAGCAGCCATCAATTTAGTTTGTTGTCCCGAAATATATGTTCCTGGGTACAGTATTTTGATATGGGAGATTAGGCCCTGTTAGAGGTGGTATTAAAATAAAGTTACAACATGAAAATTTTAGAGGCTGTTCTGTAGATACTTAAACACATATCACTTGTCAGGTTTCGTTCGTTATATTAAATACTATGAAATTATCAAAGTGGGATGTACTATGTTGGACAGAATTTTATGTTTGGACTTGGGTGAATGTAACCAGACTTATACTCTCAGATTTTGTCATACTTGATGGTGTGAGGACTTATAATGTGATAAAGTATATACGTTGTTGCAACACCAAAATCAGTGAAATATATTTCCTTTTTTGCTGCCGATGACATCTCCATAAAGTAAGGATTTAGATAACATCATATGTTCAGAGTTCAGTTCTTTTCTTATCTGAAACTAACATATTTTACAATGGGCATGATGGATGTTGCAGGTTCATTGATGACAACCAAGGGTTCATGCTCGGAAACGCCTACATCTTGTTCCATGTTGTCGGCTCAGCTAGAGTCCTTAATCATGAGGAGATGGGACACGTCGATTGTTAGAGTACACTTGACAGGTGCATTTTGTGAAATTCTAGCCAGAAGATTGATAGCATGCTTGCTTGCTTGTTCTTTTCAGTTCAAATAAATGTTCCTTTTCTTGTTGAATCCAAAGTAGCTAGCGGAGATCAAGCGGAAAGGTTGTTGATTGTCCCAAAGTTCTTGGACCATTTAGTTTGAATAGCCAGTGAGGAATTACGAATATATTTTCGGCATGAGCCCCTTTAAATTGCTAGATGAGAAAGAATCTTAACTTAATTAATGGGTCTTGTCAATTGGAATATACCATTTAGTTGAACTGATGCAATTTGCGTACTAACAAGTTTTCACTTTCTTGACATGGGCGCGGGGGTGATCGACGCTGACTAGCGCAGCCGGTGGGCGCTGTGCTCTTCAACCACTCAGAGGCGGACTTCTCCGTGAAGCTAGTGGCCATGTCGCGTAGATGATTGTCTAGGTGATTCGACACCGGAGGTCGCCGAGGTGGTGGACCTCGACGCCATCGTCCGGGGGAGGGAGGATTCGGGTCCACTGGCGTCTAAGCTCCGAGCCTTGGTAGATACATCTAGGGAAGTTGTCTGTTTAGGTTGGTGATGGAACACCAGGGAAGGTACCCACCTTTCGATGATCATTGTGTGTGTGTGAAGTTAAATGGAATCTTGAGAATGTTATGTGACGTTGGTTTGGTTTGCACTGGACGTATTGCCATCCATGAATACTACATCTAACTTATATTTTTTTTAATTCCTAAATTATTAGTAGTAGCGTGGGAAACAAATGAGCGCTACTAGTAGTTAGGTTAGTAGTAGCGTGGGAAATAAGAAATGAGCGCTACTAGTAGTTAGATTAGTAGTAGCATGGGATATAAGTGAGCGCTACTAGTAGTTAGGTTAGTAGTAGCGCGGGTGCACCCGCGCTGCTCCTAACTTTTAGCTGTAGCGCGAGTACCCGCGCTACTAGTAGCACTTTACCCGCGCTGCTAGAAGCCTTTTTCCTATTAGTGTCAGGAGGGCTGGCTCCTCCATCCTCCTGCTCTAAATCTTGCTGGAGGGGATTGTTGTTGTCTTCGGCACTATCCGGAATGTTATTATCTCCTGTGCCGGTATCACCACTTTTGCTTTGGTGGGACTTAGAGCGGAGCCGCTGACGTCGGCGCTTGGGTTGCTTCTTGGAGGGGTCATCCTCCGTTGTCTCATCGCCATTGCCTTCTTTGGGTGTGTCCACCATGTATATATCGTATGATGAGGTGGCTGTCCAGTGCCCTGTGGGCAGTGGTTCCTCTTCGTCTCCCGCATCGTCGCCCATACCGTCGATGTCTTCGGAGTCGAAGTCGAGCATGTCGGTTAAGTCATCGACAGTGGCTACTAAGTGGGTGGTGAGTGGGCCGTGAATTTCTTCGTCGTCCGCATCCCAATACTGCCGGACATAGTTCGGCCAGGATCCTCCTGACAAGGAGAGATACCTTAATGAGTTCAGTATGTCGCCAAAGGGCAAGTGCTGAAAAATATCCGCGGAGGTAAACTCCATGATCGGCGCCCAATCGGATTCGCTAGGAACGGGCGCAGGCGGTTCGGAGTCCGTGGCCGGAGAAGGATCCGGCAGTTTGACAACACGGCTCTCGTGCAGGGTAAGGTCGATGTTCGGCTCGATCACCGATGAGGATAAGGCTTCCATGGCGGGGTCCATCCACCCGCCCATGGACAGCGCAACTGGCTCCAAATTGAGGGTCGGAGCGGCTGCCGGTTCGATCTCCTAAACACTGTGTGATGGTAGAGCTAAATCGTACTCATCGTGACCGCGTGACGCACAAGGCAGAGGCTCGAATCCGTCGAAGATCAAGTCTCCGCGGATATCGGCCGTGTAGTTTAAGCTTCCAAACCTGACCTGGTGGCCAGGGGCGTAACTTTCGATCTGCTCTAGATGGACAAGCGATTTGGCCCGCAGTGCGAAGCCGCCGAACACAAAATCTGTCCAGGGAGAAAAGTCTCACCCTGGACTGCATCGCTATCGATGATCGTAGGAGCCATCTAGCCTAACAGCGACGACACAGAGGAACTCTTAATGAAAGCACCAATGTCAGTGTCAAAACCGGCGGATCTCGGGTAGGGGGTCCCGAACTATGCGTCTAAGACGGATGGTAACAGGAGGCAGGGGACACAATGTTTTACCCAGGTTCGGGCCCTCTTTATGGAGGTAAAACCCTCCGTCCTGCTTGATTTATTCTTGATGATATGGGTATTACAAGATTTGATCTACCACGAGATCGAAGAGGCTAAACCATAGAAGCTAGCCTATGGTATGATTGTATGTTGTCCTACGGACTAAAACCCTCCGGTTTATATAGACACCGAAAAGGGCTAGGGTTACACAAGGTCGGTCAGAAAGGAGGAGATATACATATCCGTCTTGCCTAGCTTGCCTTCCACGGCAAGTAGAGTCCCATCTAGACACGAGACGAAGTATTCAATCTTGTATCTTCATAGTCCAACAGTCCAGCCAAAGGTTATAGTCCGACTGTCCGGATACCCCCTAATCCAGGACTCCCTCAAGTGCCATCAAATTTGTGTTTCCCACGTCAAAGATACAGGGCGGTTGGCCTACTGGAATTTGAGAGGGCATAGGGCAGTTTTTCTTTGTGGCATGGATACCTACCTACAACGTTCGACTATCGGTGGGGGGGGGGAGGGGGCAAAGACCTAACTATAGAGAGGTAGATCGACTAGTATATGTGTGGAGAAGGAGAGAGACCTAGCTATGTATAGAGGGAGATCGATCGGCATCCATGGATATGAGTAGGACAGGAATAAGGTTAGGAGAAAGACGAAGGTAGAGTGTGGGAGGGTTGGTGGTGGAGTGGCGTATCATAAATGGTGGGAGAGGCATGCTAGACAAATGGAGGGTACGAGTGCAATATCAATGAGAGAGGATGGGGATGTCTTTCTGTCTATGCACGTGCATGTGAGAGACGGGTCGGGAGGTATGCAAGGATTATGAGGGGAGTCTTTATGGTTGTGGCAAGCATACGTAACTACATAGGAAGATCAACTGTCATGTGTCCGAGAAAGGGAGAGACATATCTAGTGAGGTAAGTCTATCAGTGCGTGGGGAAAAGAATTATAGTCGACCTGGCTATATATAGGGAGATCAGTACGTATACATGCATGCATGTGTTAGAAGCAAATAAGGTCCGGAGAGACAGACAGGGGGAGAGGGGTGCGGCTAGGAGGTGGTGCGAGAGGCCTACTATGTCGAGGGGGAGGAGTGTGAAACTATGAGATCGATGAAAAGAGGGGCGGGAGTGTGCACCTGCGTGGAACCATATTGGACATAGGGAGCATGGACGATGAGAAGAGAAGAGGGGAAGTATGTGTTTGTGGTAGGCACACTTGGCTAGAGAGGTATATCGACCGGTGTGTGTCAGAAAGAAGGAGTCGGGGGGCCTACACACACTGCGGGTGAATGACCTAAAGAGAAATAACGAACGTGCGTGATGGAGGGGACGCTGAGGGAGGGTGAGAGGGGGGCGGGCGTGTGCATGCATGATAGAAAATTAGCGCTAGCTAGCTACAAAGAGAAGAGGGTTCTGAAGGTGTTAAAGATGAACATAGATCATAATTCATTATAAAAAAGTGGATACAGATACTTGAAGAAGATATCATAATGTAAAACATTCATTATAATTTGGGCTAATGTGTGGCTTTTGCAGCTTAGGGCTAAATACTTCTCATAATGTAGGGGGCAGGGCACTATACTTTGTGTGATAAACACGGTGCACATATGGAACATGGTTTAGATTATGAATATATAGTTAGTACATCAAATGTACCCTCTCTTTGTGTAGCTTTGAATAGCATTTGTATAGTAAAATGGGACAAGACTCTCTCTTTGTGTGGTGTGAATAGTTTTATTTTTTTGTTTTTTTCGTTGAGGGAAGTGCAAATTGATTTCGTACATACAAGTACAATATTACACGTTAGGCTTGTCCCTAAAATTCAACCCGCGCCTTGTTATATCCCGAAAATTCTGATATCGTGCTCCCAAAACTTGCGCCTTCACAACCCACGCCTTGCGATCCCGAAATTACAACGCGCGCGAAAACTCCCTCCAGCTGCCAAATTCTGACACACAAAATCCCCCTTCTAACCCTGAGCCGAAAGGGCCGCTAGTTCAAATCGGTGAGGGTACTTTTGTAACACACCCTATATTTTGGACAAGCGCATACCTAAGTCATGGTTCCCCCCTCCCATCGCCTCCTTTTCTCCATTCGAAATCCTAGGCCACCATAACCTATCTACTCCAGCCGCGAAACCCCACCCTCCTCCATCCGCCACCTCACCTCTGCCCAGCCGGAGCCTCTTCCCCGACGACGTTGTCCACCGCAACAGCTCGACGTCCCTCATCCACCTCCCTGGATGAGGATCCGTCGTCCATCTCGTCGTCCAACCGATTCAGCCGCCCCGTCCTCCACCTCCAAGGAGCTGCTCCGACGATCACTTCGTCTATCGCGGCTGCTCCATCCACACAGTGCCGCCTTAACCTGCTCCACTGGAACCGCAGTATCCTCACCGACTCCTCGGACGAAGCCGAGGCCTACTCGGCGCCACCAAAGAGGTTGTACACTGATCGCATCGCACCTTCTCCTTAACTCGACCTCCCGGCACCGATGGTGCTCCAACCCGCACCCCCGCGGAGCGGCTACCTCGAAGCCGGCACCGCGGGCGACATCTCCACGGCGGCTCTCCCCGGTGCGAGGTCCCTTTGGCGACGGTGTCCATACCAGCCGGATCTGCTGCTACTGCTCCGGCTGTCGCTCGGTAGCTCGTGCTGCTCCGGCTCTCGCTCGCTCGCCCAACTGCTGCTGCTCCGGCTCTCGCTCGCTCGTGCTGCTGCTGCCCGGGCTCTCGCTCGCTCGCGCTGCTGCCTGGGCTCTCGCTCGCGTGCCCGCACTACTGCTTTTGCTCTGGCTCTCGCTCGCTCGCTCACGCTGCTACTGCTGCTCCGGCTCTCGCTCGCTCGCACTGCTGGTCTCCCCCTTGCTGTGTTGCTGCTCTGCTCCCATTTAGCTATACTTCAGTTGAATGAATCGACTTTTGAGTCAGTCGATTTTCAGGGGGTGGTGGGTCTCACCGGAGTTAAGGAAGAACCACTCGCAACGGGGAGGGGGGCTCGCCGGAGAGGTACCCCACTATCTATCTTAGGGTTCTGGGCGGGGTGCTGCT
>NC_041380.1:433255294-433256643 GCF_002162155.2 Triticum dicoccoides
CGGTGGGGGCACGGTGGTGGGGCGGTGGCGTGGGGATCGCAGGAGAAAAAGCTTTGTGCAGGGGGGGGGGCTAGAGGGCTGGCCAGGGCGGCGGTGGACCGACGGTGGGGAGTTGTTTCGAGGCGGCGGTGGACCAGTGGTGGAGAGTTGTTTCAGGGTGGCGAAGCGGTGGTGGGGAGTTGTTTTTGGGCGGCAAGGTGGCGCCGGGTTCGGTCGGTAGTGGCTGGCGGCTCATGATGGTGCATGTTGAAGATGAACTGCAGGCCCTCCCTAAACTATCCCATGTGAAGTGCCTCTCTGCTACCATTGCGTTCAGTTTCTACAGTAACATACAGATTCCACAGTAAATTTCAGTTTCGACAGTTAAGTTCAGAGTCAACAGTTTTTACCTCATCTGTTGTAGTCAGGTGGTTTTTGGTGATGTAAATTTTACATCTATCACTTTTTGGTAATGCATTTTACATCATTTATTGGAGCTGCTATTAGAATCCCACTCGAGATTAACAATGTCTGTCTTGTGCTGCTTCAGCCTTGATGTCTTATGACTCACTGGATGTAACACCCCGGATGTAACTTTCCCTATTTGTACTTCAACTCTTGCCGTTTCCGGCGTTAAGCTATATTTATTACTCGGGTTCGGGTCTTTGTCTCCGTGTTTTGTTTTCTTTTCATGCATCTCATATCATGTCATCATGTGCATTGTATTCCCATACGTGTTCATCTCATGCATTCGAGCGTTTTCCCCGTTGTTCGTTTTGCATTCCGGCGCTTCGTTCTCCTCTGGTGGTCATTTCTAGCCTTCTTTCGTGTGTGGGGATTAAACATTTCCGGATTAGACCAAGACTTGCCAAGCGGCCTTGGTTTACTACCGGTAGACCGCCTGTCAAGTTTCGTATCGTTAGGACTTCGTTTGATACTCCAACGGTTAACCGAGGGACCGAAAAGGCCTCGTGTGTGTTGCAGCCCAACACCCCTCCAATTTGGCCCAAAACCCACCAAACTCTATTCCATGTCCTAGAGCGTTCGATCACGATTGCGTGGCCGAAAACCGCACCTCATTTGGACTCTCCTAGCTCCCTCTATGCCTATATAAAGGCCCCCCGAAATTCGGATCTCTCTCCCTCCCCGAAACCCTAGATCCATTTCCCACGCCGCCGCCGGACAAAAACTGCCAGGCCGGACGTGTCCGACCCGACCTCCGCCGCCACGTGGCGCTCCCCGATTCGCCGCCGCCCTCTCTCTCCTCTCGGCGCCGTCGAAGCCCGCCGGCCCGCGGGAGGCCCTCCCCGGCCCGTGCGAGGCCGCGCCGCCCCGCGACTTCTTCTCCAACGCCGGACGCCGCCCCACCG
>NC_041380.1:433256963-433266353 GCF_002162155.2 Triticum dicoccoides
GATCTAACGCGCCAGATCCAGATCCGCGGTTGCTACAGTAACCCTAACCCTCTTTTTTTCTAAGTCCCAGGGTTTTTTACTTCATATGCTCCTGTTCGAGGCCCCATAACTTTGCATCCATAGCTCCGATTTGGGCATATAGCATATCAAAATGTTCGTCTCGACGAGTACATCATTTCATTCCATTGCATCATTTTCATTTGAGCTCATCTTCACGCCCAAAATGCTGTTATAAGGAGGCTTCGTGAGTTAATTGTCAGATCTGCTAGTTCATCTTAGACTTTTGTCATTTTTGCCATGATTTTTGTGTGCATAATATGCCTGTGAGTCCTTCATATGTTTTGTTAAGGATTTTGTCTTATTTCCAGAGGTGCAACCCATGCATTTTTAGGATGTGCGTGGTGACTTGTGCAAGCTTGCAAAGTGAGGCACCCGGTAAATCTGTTTTCAGGGACTTAGTAGTTTTCACTAAGTCTGGGATTATTTAGTTCATGATGCCATATGTTCAGCTTGTTTCCTTGTGATCCGTGCCTCTTTTGAGGATGATCAGTAAAAGAGTTTTCTTAATCATGTTATGCTCTATCCGTCCATATCTTTGTTTGCAATTATGGAGCACCCTAGCTTGAGTCAATCGAGCTCTACTTTTGCTTTGTGGTGAATCTGGGCAGATCATCAACTCGTTTGCGATTTTGCCGATGCTATTGAAGTTGATCCGTGCATGCTATGTCATTGTTCTTGCCATGTCTAGCCTGTATTTTGTGCCTTCTTGATGGATGTATGCCTGCCTTGCCATGACTTGCACCGTGGTGAGTGCATCGAGCTCGTTTACATGCCTTCGTGAGTTATATTTCAGCATGTCTCAGTTTTCACTAAGTCTAAAAAACTGATTGTGTTTTAGCTATGTTCGTGTGCCCGTTAGTATATTTTTTGAACCCTTTTGGCCCCAGGTCACTTTCGGTCTTTTGTTAAGCTTGTTGAGTAGCTCCATGCCATGTTCTTACTTGTCTTAATCAGGTCATGTATCATGTTGTTTTGCTGCTCCGAAGAGGGCTTCATGATCTGAAATTTCAGACAAGTGTTAATTTCACCAAGTCTGGAATCTGTTTTGCATTTGCGTTTTTGCCATGCTTGTTTGAACCTCTTAATGGATGAATTGGCCATAGCTCAGTGCTGGACTTTTGTTAAGCATCTTGTGTACATCTCTGCCATGTATTTTGTTGTCATGTTTGGGTGCTGTAGCATGTTCATCTCATTGCATTTAGATGCCTACTTGTTGTAAATCGCAGACCGGTCTCATTTTGAAACGCTTGCCATTTCCAAACCGTAACTCCGATTCCGGCGTTCTTTATATCGTTTTCAAGCGATTTCATCTCATATTTCCAGTGGCACCCTTCGAATTCCAAGTTGAGGCCAGGTTCATGCATTTCCTGTCATATCTTGCATTTTGCATCCCGCATCGCATCCCGCATAGCATATCATCATTGCATCATGTCATTTGATCCTTGCACGTGGTTGATTGTATCCTTGTTGCTTGTTTGTCTTGTTTGGGTAGAGCCGGGAGACGAGTTCTCTACCGATGAGCCCGTTGAGTTTGCTTGTGAGGATCCAGTCAACTCTGACAACTGTGCAGGCAAGATGATCATACCCTCGAAATCACTACTATCTTTGCTATGCTAGTTTGCTCGCTCTTTTGCTATGCCAATGCTTTGATGCCTACCTTTTGCTTGTCAGCCTCCCAATTGCCATGTCAAACCTCTAACCCACCATGTCCTAGCAAACCATTGATTGGCTATGTTACCGCTTTGCTCAGCCCCTCTTATAGCGTTGCTAGTTCAGGTGAAGATTGGAAGCCGTTCTTTGTTGGAACATTTATTTACTTGTTGGGATATCATTATATTGCCATGTTATCTTAATGCATCTATATACTTGGTGAAGGGTGGAAGGCTCGGCCTCTCGCCTAGTGTTTTGTTCCACTCTTGCCGCCCTAGTTTCCGTCATATCGGTGTTATGTTCCCGGATTTTGCGTTCCTTACGCGGTTGGGTTATAATGGGAACCCCTTGATATTTCGCCTTGATTAAAGCTTTTCCAGCAATGCCTAACCTTGGTTTTACCATTCGCCACCTAGCCCCTTTTTCCCTTGGGTTACCGGAGCCCAAGGGTCATCTTATTTTAAACCCCCCCGGGCCAGTGCTCCTCTGAGTGTTGGTCCGACCGAGTAGACTACGGGGCCACCTCGGGGCAAATTGAGGGTTGGTTTTACTCGTAGGATGTCTCATCTGAATGTGCCCTGAGAAAGAGATATGTGCATCTCCTATCGGGATTTGTCGGCACATTCGGGCGGTGTTGCAGGTCTTGTTTTACCCTGTCGAAGTGTCTTGAATTACCGAGATACCGAGTCTGATCGGAACATCTTGGGAGGAGGTCTATTCCTTCGTTGACCGTGAGAGGTTGTCATGGGCTAAGTTGGGACTCCCCTGTAGGGATTGAACTTTCGAAAGCCGTGCCCGCGGTTATGGGCAGATGGGAATTTGGTAATGTCCGGTTGTAGATAACTTGAACCTTAATTAAATTAAAATGAATCAACTGAGTGTGTTACCGTGATGGCCCCTTCTCGGCGGAGTCCGGGAAGTGGACACGGTGTTGGAGTTATGTTTGCGCAGGGTGCTCTCTAGTTTCTCGCTCGTGCTTGCCTCCTCTCCTCGCTCTCTTTTGCGAATAAGTTAGCCACCATATATGCTAGTCGCTTGCTGCAGCTCCACATATATTTGCCTTTCCTTCCTATAAGCTTAAATAGTCTTGATCGTGAGGGTGCGAGATTGTTGAGTCCCTGTAGCTCACAGATGCTATAACTCCAGATGCAGGTCCAGGTGATTCCGCTCGAGGTGACGAGTACGAGCTCAAGTGGGAGTTCGACGAGGACTCTCAGCGTTACTACGTGTCTTTTCCTGATGATCAGTAATGGTGCCTAGTTGGGGTTTGATTCGGGCCTTGTCGCATGTTGGGTTCTTTTCTATTTTGGCGCCGTAGTCGGGCCATGAGTGTTTGTATGATGGATGTTATTTATGTACTTTGATGTGACGTGGCGAGTGTAAGGCAACTATGTTTCTCCCCCTTTTATTATGCATTACATGGGATGTTGTGATGATTGCCTAACTTGCGACATTGCTTTCAATGCGGTTATGTCTCTAAGTCGTGCCTCGACACGTGGGAGCTATAGCCGCATCGAGGGCGTTACAAGTTGGTAATCAGAGCCTTCCCCGACCTTAGGAGCCCCATTGCTTGATCGTTTTTAGCGGCCGAGTTGTGTCTAGAAAAAATGTTTTGAGTCATTTAGGAATGATATATCGGAGACCTTAGGAATTCTTTTTACTTCCCAGTCTCCTCATCGCTCTGGTAAGGCATCCTGACATAGAGTTTTGACTCTTCTCTTCTCAAATTTCACTAAAAAAAATTTAGGATCACGCGAGTATCTTGGAATCGTTCCGATGGCTTATGATGAGAACATTGTCTTGGTGCCTCCTGTCAGGGGTTTATTGGAAGTGTCCCGGGGAGTTGAGCTCTGAGGTGTTGTCATCATAATTTTATCGTTGCAATTCTGGAATACTTGAGATATGTTCGCCGACATCGAAAATCTCTTTTATGCAGTTCGTTGGTGAGATAACCTCAACGCCACCCAGTACTGGGGCGGGAGTTCAGGAGTATCGCCATAACTTGCATAACGGATGCTTTTCGAAGGTTGAGGTAGATGGTTTCCGAAGGTTTCTTGGTTATGTGTTGAAGGATGGATACAGCTGGATGTAGGAATTGCTAGTTTGGGTGAGATATTATGCTTCCCCTGTATTCCCAACACCTGATTGCATAACCGAAAAGGTTCGGGAGTTTCATAGGTGGGAATTCTAGTAGCTCTAGTTCTTCCTCCACGGATATTGGTTTGAGATGGGGATTTCTTACCGATTATTCATTCTTGATCCGTACCTTGTTGATTTATTTCTCTACCTTAATTCTAAGTGGCTTCTCAATTTATGGATATGTGACCACTTCAAGAGGAATGCATTCGTTCATTTTGTTCGGATGTGAAGACTTTATGTTGCAATTTTCATTCCGTTGGTTTCAGCTTCATTTATCTGTCTTTGTGCTAACGGTGGTCAACGTCTTCAGGATGGCTCCCGCTAAGAGCACCAGTCAGAACCAGAATCAAGATCCGCCACCACCTCCACCTCCTCTAGAGGCATGGCAAGCTGTGATGGCCGCAACCAATGCAAACACTCAGCTGATCATGCAAATTCTTCAAGAGCGCAATCAAGGCAGTCAAGGGAATCAAGGCAGCAATCAGAGTCACTTTGCTACACTGGACCAGTTCCTTGCTAACGGGCCAAATACTTTCAGCAATTGTGTTGAGGCAACCGATGCTGACGATTGGCTTGTGGATCTGTGTAAGCATTTTGAGTGCAGTAATGTCAGGCCTGAGGACTTTGTCAAGTTCGCTTCCTTCCAACTCAAAGATCAAGCTGCAGAATGGTTCCAGCAGTACAAGGATTCCAGAGGTGGACATGTTATCACTTGGGATGATTTCCGTCGAGATTTCCGAGCTCATCATATTCCGCTGAGTGTGGTTGAAAGCAAGCGTGAGGAATTCCGCAATCTGAAGCAAGGTTCTTTGTCTGTCTATGACTACAACAAGTTGTTCCAGAAGCTTGCCCGCTTTGCCAAGCAGGACGTGCCTGATGAGAAGAGCATGATATATCAGTTCAGGGGTGGTCTCAGAGAAGATATTCAGCTCGCTCTTGTTCTCTTTGAGCCCTTGAGGTACGATGAGTTCTACAACATGGCACTGAAGCAAGAGGCTGCTCAGTTGAGGTGTGATGTTTCCAGGAAGCGAGTCAGAGATGTTACTCCTTCTTCCTCTACTCAAGTGGCCAAGCAGCAGAAGTTTTGGCTTCCTCCTCCTCCATTCCGTCAGCCGTATCAGCAGAAGAGCAAAGGTGGCAGTGGTTCTTCCCACCCACCCTACCCTGGTTTTCAGAACAAGGCTTCATCTCAAGCTCCAAGATCGAGTGCCCCGTATCACCATCCGCTTTCAGAGGTCATGTGCAACAAGTGCCAACAGAAGGGTCACTATGCCAACAAGCGTCTCAACCAGAGGCGTCTTCCTCCTCCTCCTCCTGTGAGATCGGCAAGTACAGCTATGGTCAAGCATAACCCCAAGCATGCCAAGGTGAATTTGATGAATGCAACTCAGGCAGAGGACTCGTCAGATGTGATCATGGGTAACCTTCCTGTTAATGATATTCCTGCAAAAGTTTTTTTGACACTGGTGCATCGCATTCCTTTTTGTCATGCCCTTTTGCATCGAAGCACAATGTTGATACCGAGATTATGCCCAAAGTCATGCAAGTTGTTTCTCCCGGCAAGCTTTTGACTTCTAGTTTGGTTGCTCCCAATGTCTCTATCACGTTGGGCGATTACAAGTTTCTCTCTTCTCCGGCGGTTCTTGGTAACTCGGATATTGATCTTATTCTCGGGATGGATTGGCTTTCTAAGCACAAGGCTCAGCTTGATTGTGCAGCCAGGCAGATTTAATTGACTCATTCGTCTGAGGATGTAATTGTTTTTGCCGCTCGTGATGATACTATCCGTCTGTTTTCTCTCAATGAGAAGGGTGAATTGGACGCTATTTCGCAAATTCCAGTCGTTTGCGAATATCAAGACGTCTTTCCAGAAGAGCTCCCAGGAATGCCTCCGCACCGGCCAGTTGAATTCGTTATTGAACTTGAGCCTGGCACGGAACCTGTGTGCAAACGTCCTTACAAGCTCGGACCAGAAGAGTTGAAGGAGCTGAAGAAGCAACTCGATGAGCAAGAAAGAATGGGTCTCATCCGGCCTAGTTCTTCTCCGTGGGGTTGTGGTGTTCTTTTTGTGAAGAAGAAGGATGGAACGGACCGACTTTGTGTTGATTACCGTCCAGTGAACAAGAAGACCATCAAGAACAAATACCCACTTCCCAACATCAATGAGTTGTTCGAACAACTCAAAGGTGCTCAAGTATTCTCCAAGCTTGATCTCCGTATGGGCTATCACCAGATTCGCATTCGTGAAGAAGATATTCCCAAGATAGCATTCAGAACAAGCTTTGGTTCATATGAATACACTGTCATGTCTTTTGGCCTCGCCAACGCTCCTCCGACGTTCTCTCGCATGATGAACTTCATCTTCAACGCTTACACCAATGACTTTGTTTTGGTCTATCTCGATGACATTCTGGTTTTCTCCAAGAACAAGGAAGATCATGCCAAGCACTTGCGTTTGGTTCTCGATAAGCTCAGAGAACATCAGTTCTACGCTAAGTTCTCCAAGTGTGAATTTTGGCTCGATGAGGTTCTTTATCTTGGTCATATCATCTCTGCCAAGGGCATTTCCGTGAATCCCGAGAAGGTGTCCGCAATTGTGAATTGGGAACCTCCTCAGAATGTGAAGCAACTCCGCAGTTTTCTCGGTCTCGCAAGATATGGCCGAAGATTCGTTGAAAACTTTTCTAAGATCGTGAAGCCTCTCTCAAATCTTCTTCAGAAGCACGTCAAGTACGTTTGGTCTCCGGAGTGTGTTATTGCTTTCAACACTTTGAAAGAGAAGTTGATCACTGCTCCAGTTTTGACTCCGCCTGATGAATCCAAGCCGTACGAGGTCTTTTGTGATGCCTCTCTCCAAGGTCTTGGCGAAGTATTGATGCAAGAGAAGAAAGTTGTTGCTTATACATCTCGCCAGTTGAAGCCTAATGAGAAGAACTACCCCACTCATGATCTCGAGCTGGCGGCAGTTGTGCATGCTCTTTTGACTTGGAGACATCTTCTATTGGGAAGAAAAGTGGACATTTTCACTGATCACAAGAGTCTCAAGTACATCTTCACTCAGCCTAATCTCAACCTCAGGCAAACTCGATGGGTCGAAATGATTCAAGAGTATAATCCGAGTATCGAGTATACTCCAGGCAAGGCCAATGTGATTGCTGACGCTTTGAGCAGGAAGGCTTACTGCAACAGTCTGATTCTTAAGCCTTATCAACCCGAGCTTTGTGAAGCTTTCCACAAACTTAATCTGCAAGTTGTTCCTCAAGGTTTCCTCGCCAACCTTCAAGTCTCTCCTACCTTAGAAGACCAGATTCGCCAAGCCCAGCTTCTCGATGCTATGGTGAAAAAGGTGAAGATTGGGATTGCCAAGAGTCATTCCAAGTACAAGTGCTACCGCCTTGATGACAAGGACACTCTCTTCTTCGAGGATCGTATTGTTGTGCCCAAAGGTGACCTCAGTGATCATGAACGAGGCTCACAATTTTCTCCTCTCCATCCACCCTGGGAGTACGAAGATGTATCAGGACCTTAAGCAAGCTTATTGGTGGACTCGAATGAAGCGCGAGATCGCTCAATTCGTGAATGAATGTGATGTCTGCAGAAGAGTGAAGGAAGAACACCAAAGGCCAGCAGGTCTCCTCCAACCTCTTGCCATTCCAGAATGGAAGTTTGACCACATTGAAATGGACTTCGTGAATGGGTTTCCAAATTCCAAGTGGGGCAATGATGCTATATTCGTTGTCATCGACAAGCTCACCAAAGTGGCTCACTTTCTGCCTATCAAAGAGTCGATCACTGCAGCTCAATTGGCGGAACTCTATACCTCTCACATTGTCTCTCTGCACGGTATTCCTCAAGTGATATCTTCAGACCGTGGTAGCATCTTTACCTCGAAGTTTTGGGATTCTTTTCAGAAGGCCATGGGCACCAACATCCGCTTCAGCACTACTTTCCATCCTCAAACAAGCGGTCAAGTCGAGCGTGTCAACCAGATTCTTGAAGATATGCTCAGGGCTTGTGTGATCTCCTTCGGCATGAAGTGGGAGGATTGTCTTCCTTATGCTGAATTCTCGTACAACAACAATTTTCAAGCAAGTTCGGGCAAGGCCCCATTTGAAATTCTGTATGGCAGGAAGTGCCGTACCCCTCTCAACTGGTCTGAAACCGGTGAACGTCAGCTGCTGGGTAATGACTTAATCACAAAAGCAGAAGAAATGTGTAAAGTCATTCGTGGTAACCTCAAAGCAGCCCAATCCCGCCAGAAGAGCTACTATGATAGTAAGCACCGTGATTTGGCTTTCGAGATCGGAGACCATGTTTACCTCCATGTCTCTCCTATGAAAGGTACTCGTCGCTTCGGTATCAAAGGGAAACTTGCCCCTAGATACGTGGGACCTTTCAAGATTGTCAGCAAGAGAGGCGACCTCGCCTATCAACTCGAGCTTCCTTCAAACTTTGCAAATGTTCATAATGTGTTCCATGTCTCTCAGCTTCGAAAGTGCTTCAAGACTCCTGACCGCACCGTCAACTTCGAGGACATTGAGCTCCAAGAAGATCTCTCCTATCGTGAGCACCCAATTGCTATTCTTGAAGAGACTGAACGCAAGACTCGCAACAAGTCAATCCAATTTCTCAAAGTCAAGTGGTCACACCATTCCGACCGTGAAGCTACCTGGGAACGCGAGGATCACCTCCGTTCTGAGTACCCGGAGTTCTTTCAGTCCTAGATCTCGGGACGAGATCTTTTCGTAGTGGTGGAGTGTTGTAACACCCCGGATGTAACTTTCCCTATTTGTACTCCAACTCTTGCCGTTTCTGGTGTTAAGCTATATTTATTTCTCGGGTTCGGGTCTTTGTCTCCGTGTGTTGTTTTCTTTTCATGCATCTCATATCATGTCATCATGTGCATTGCACTCGCATACGTGTTCATCTCATGCGTTCGAGCGTTTTCCCCGTTGTCCATTTTGCATTCCGGCGCTTCGTTCTCCTCCGGTGGTCATTTCTAGCCTTCTTTCGTGTGTGGGGATTAAACATTTCCGGATTGGACCAAGACTTGCCAAGCGGCCTTGGTTTACTACCGGTAGACTGCCTGTCAAGTTTCGTATCGTTTGGACTTCGTTTGATACTCCAACGGTTAACTGAGGGACCGAAAAGGCCTCGTGTGTGTTGCAGCCCAACACCCCTCCAATTTGGCCCAAAACCCACCAAACTCTGCTCCATGTCCTAGAGCGTTCGATCACGATCGTGTGGCTGAAAACCACACCTCATTTGGATTCTCCTAGCTCCCTCTATGCCTATGTAAAGGCCCCCCGAAATTCGGATCTCTCTCCCTCCCCGAAACCCAAGATCCATTTCCCACGCCGCCGCCGGACAAAAACTGCCGGGCCGGACGTGTCCGACCCGACCTCCGCCGCCACGTGGCGCTCCCCAATTCTCCGCCTCCCTCTCTCTCCTCTCGGCGCCGCCGAAGCCCGCCGGCCCGCGGGAGGCCCTCCTCGGCCCGCGGGAGGCCGCGCCGCCCCGCGGCTTCTTCTCCGACGCCGG